>NW_015155746.1:0-1957 GCF_000732505.1 Cyprinodon variegatus | reverse complement strand
GATAGATAGATAGATAGATAGATAGATAGATAGATAGATAGATAGATAGATAGATAGATAGATAGATAGATAGATAGATAGATAGATAGATCAACTCACAGGTCAAAGATGAGGTAGTGGTGAGCCTCCTCTGAAATGCTGTCATGGAGCCGAACTAAAAGAGAAAAAAAGGTTTTATTAATCAGACAGACTCGCAGCATCAGCCACTGATTCATGGCAACGGTAGAATCGCTGTGAACAAACTCAAGTGAGAATTATGGATCAGATCTGAGCTTAATGTCTCACAGCAGACAGTGAAACAGCAACATTAATGGATAGAATGGGATTTGATTGATGAGAACAGAGCAGGAAATGGGAATTGCTTGAAGCCTCGTCACATTCTTAAGTGCCAGCACAGACATAGACACCGGTGTTTCTACAGTCTCTAAAGGCACTAAGGAAGGAGCATGCTTTCTTTAATGATGGCCTGAGTGTACAGCCCTTTTTTTATAGCGCAATAATTACAGGTTATTACAGAGGCAGCCGTGTTCTTGATGTTCTCATTGTTTGATACATCCAGTTCATAAAATGATCACCGGTTTAGGTTCTAACAGCTTCTTTGGGTCAATCATTCAGGTTGAAAGGAAGAGATGTTTTAATACCCAGTCTGAACCTGATGACCAATTCCCGGCCCATTGGTCAGCTGAAGTCTGAGGCTATTGTCAAGTTTTTGTTCCCACGTCCAGGTAAGCTGCTCGGCTCTTTCATGGCCTTCAAAATAAAATAATTGGGTCAGGAACTACATCTGAATCATCTCTGTGGCTTTAATGTTATTCTGTGATGGACTCTGAATGAATAACAGCAGAGGGACCCAGTCTGATGTTCAGGGAAGCGTAATGAAAGCAGCCATGTTTAGACCTGCTGCTCTTACTGGAGGAGCTGCTCTGAGGACTTTTTCTAAATGATTGATGAGTTTCTCTGCAGGCGTCTGTTTCTGTTCTCTGCTTATATTGTATAATATCGCATATTATCACAGAGCATAGAGAAGCTGCTGCCCACACACACAAACAGACTGAGGGAAGACATGCACACACATTAAATCCCACTGCTGCACTGTGTAGGAGTGTTTGAAGAGAAAAACCTGATTATTTCTTTCTAAAGTGCTTTCACACAGGTACGTTTCTGTTGGTGTGTGTAGGAGGACGGATGGTTTTAATGCCTTCACCTATGGGCACTGTTTCCTAGCAACACAGACACACTGGTTACGTAACACTGCTCATATCTGCGGAGCATTACCTGCCCACATAGCTCCCTGATTGGACACTGTGCTCGGCCACTAACTGCTGATTGGCCTGTTGGGTCCATGTGAGGCCACAATTGGAACACCTGAATGATTCTCTCTTTTTTGACTTTTTTTCTGGGGGTCCATCAGATTTTCCTGCTTGAGATTCATAGTTTAAGTGTTTGCTCACTGAGAAACAGCATTGGCTCAGCTGTGATGCTCTTTTATTTAGAAGAGGCTAATAGCTCCAAGATGAGACTGCAATCATTAAGATACTTCCAAGTCAGGGGGTGAAGACATTCTGAAACAGAGACCGCCTTGTGGGGAATCAGATTGTTTTCAAATGACAGAAATGAAGAATCACATCTTTATGCTGATGATACTGTGATACTACTCTGTGATTTCCCCTGCAATAAACTTTAAATGTTTTCTTTGGGTGGATACAAGTGAATAAAATGAAGCAGGAGACCTTGGTTTAAACAGGGCTTTATTCCATCCCCAGTGGAATCATGAGTAACATCCATCCATCTTCCCCTGCTTACTGAATTAGGGTAGTGGTGGAGTCAGTGCCTATCTCTGGCAGTGTGTGGTGAGGCAGGAAGAAGCTCAGGAAGAGCACCCTCACTGGAACCCAGTCTCTGGTCTGCAGCTCTGGAGGAGCTGCATCTCAGGAAACCAGTCTCAAGCCTGAAGCTC
>NW_015155745.1:0-1957 GCF_000732505.1 Cyprinodon variegatus | reverse complement strand
CCAAAACAACTTTTTTTTTTTTTTTTTTTTTTTGAGTCAATGCCTAAAAAGCTTTAGATGTTGTTCTTGGTTTATCTGTAACCTCCTAGAGGAGTCATTGATGTTTGGCCTTCTTTGCTTCGTCAGCCACATTGTGATTTATGGATTTCTTGAACCTACAGGTCTGGCAATAATCAGGGCTGGGAATGAGCAGCTGTCCAAAAATGTGGTATATTTATCATTAGCCATAATTTACCAATGAAGGCAATTACTTTTAAACATTAGAAAAAAAGTATTGATGATCTGAAACATTTAAATGTTACATAAAAGCAAAAAGGAATATAAATTTAAGAGGCCACAATGTTTTTCACAACACTGTACAACATGAAAACAGATGAAAAAGGCAATCTAACCCCAAATCCCAAATTTGAAGTATGCAAGTACTGGGCACCCTGTAATGAAACCAACGGTCTTCACTTTACATTTTTTTTGTTTTGTTTCCAAGCTTGTGTGTGGCTGCACAAAGGTCAGAAGGCATAGAAAGCAAAGGAGTCTGAACCCATAGATTTCAAAAGGTCCAGATTCTCCTCTTTCTCCTCGAACAAAATCAGTTTATGAGAGCAAGAGCAAAGTCAGCACTGACAGTAGAAGAGTTGCCAGACTGTAAGACATGCACTGGCAGCCCAGGGTAGCTGAAATTATTGACCAAAAATACAGACATATAGGCAGTATTTACAATTTTTTTTAAATGATAGTCAGCAAGTATGACATAAAGATAGAAAATAACAAAATAGAAGAAAAAAGAAAGAAAATTGTGTTTATGGTAATGTCATGGTCCATAGGTGCCCAGGAGATCAAACATGAAGACAAGGAGAAGACACAGAGAAAAGGGAAGCAGGAGGAAAAAGGGACAAAGAGATTGAAAAATAGGTCAGAAATTCAGAAATTCAAGTCTATAAAGCTATCTGAAACAGAGGAACATAAAAGAAAACTCTACGTCAGAGAATCAAAAATAAAAATACAAAAAAAGCCATAGTATGTTAGTAGCACAGGAAATTATATTTTATGGAAGAAATGGATGGAAGGTCTTAGAAAGGAAGGTCATGGGGATGGCAGCAATAAGGAAGGCATTTCAGGCAGCAATCCCTTGTAAAGCTTTGAAATCAGGCATAGCTACTGTACTGTATATAAAAACCTTAAAGCGGAAAACAAACCAATTGGAATTTGGTTATTAAATTACTCATAAGTAACGACTTTAAGAAATTAAGTAAATTTTTACCTCCTCCTGATATATTCAGTTTTTACCGAGACATTTCCTGATATACTAAAGCTATGAGAGGAAACTCTGGATCGAGGGTCTAATATTTATATTTAGTGTCTTTGAACTATTCTACAGATGAAAAGCAAGAAAGAAAAGTTGAGTGTCATCCAAAAAAAAAAAAAAAAAAAATCACACCTCCACTTTCAAATCTGCCTATACAGATCAGGATTCATCTTAAAGTTCATTACTTGCCTTCAAAGCTTTAAATCGCCTAACATCACCCTACCTTTGTGAGTTGCTGCATTCTTAAACAACCTACCCAAACCTACCCACTTAGATCATTTGACCAGTAATTGCTCCCAAAACTAGGCTTAAACACAAGACTAATCCTGATTTTACGTAGTGTAGCAGCTGCTAAACTGTGGAACACTTTGCCCCTCTACCTCAGCAACGCCTCTTTTATGCAAAACTTTTTTGTTAAAACTTTTTAAACCCCAGGCAATCTGTTTGGATTTTAACACTGTAAAAAAGTTGATTATATTTTGCTCCATTTAATTTTCCTTACATTATGGCAGAATTATCACATTGTATGTATCTTACCATGTTGGTGTTGTCTTTTAAGTCCACAAAACACTTGATATTTTTTTTTGTAAATGTATGGTTTTGGCCTTGAATTCACCTATAGAAGCATTTTTGTCCAGCTTTTTTTTTTTTTTT
>NW_015155744.1:0-1959 GCF_000732505.1 Cyprinodon variegatus | reverse complement strand
TCTATCTATCTATCTATCTATCTATCTATCTATCTATCTATCTATCTATCTATCTATCTATCTATCTATCTATCTATCTATCTATCTATATATACATTTTTCTATAGATAGAGAGATAGATTCATTTAATCAGAAATATAAACTTACAAGTTAAAATATATATATTTGATACTAACAGATAATACATGTTTTTATAAAATCAAAATGAAAACTCTTAATAAATTTTGTGTATACACTGCTAAAGCTTCAATAGCAAAAGCACTGCATCTTGTAGTGAGAGGAATAATACTTATTTTAGTGCTAACAAGGCACCACAATAGAGCTGCTTTGCTGTTCCTGCTTTATGCCAGAAGATGGCGCTCAACACCACAGCTTCTGAGGACTAAAGTGACAGATGTTGTGGATGCAGCATTGTGTACCAATCTGTTTATAGTTGATGTCAACATATACTTTATTTATTTTAAGCACCCCTTTCCTGCTAAACTTCTTAGTAAATATTTTTATGGCTCAAAAGAGAACTCCCTCTTAGGCAATACAGAATAAATGTATTTGGTTTAAATGCATTGGAGCTTAGCAAGGAACAACACAACTTAATCCCTTCACAGATTTAAATTGTCTTCAAATATCTCAGGCCTCGGTTGAGTCAGGTGGTTAAATAGTTGGTCCTGTTTCTCTCTCCATACTGTAAATAGTGTTTCAACCAAGAATCCTGAACAGTCACACATGTCAGGCATTTTGCATGGGAGAAATTTGACTTAAATGGGTAACACATGACTCTTTCTGTCTCAGCCCTGACAGCTGCAGCAGGCCAAGCAGTTATTGAACAAATATGACTCGCCTTAGAACAGAGCAGCTCTTGAAAAAAGCTTTCCCAGTGTGGGATCTCTGATGTAAGCCGAAAAATAAAGAGATATTGAGAGGGATTTAGAGCGAAACATATTGAGTTACGCTTCAAACAGATTCATTTTCCATCCTCTTTCTGGGTTTTTTTTTTTTTTTTACTTCAACCTGACAACTGTTATAAATTCTGCATTAGCAATCAAAACAAAAGGCTATTATGGAGCACAGCGCTGGCCCCTGGCTGTTGCTTGGCTCATATTCCCTGTACGGTAAACAGCCCACAGATGTTTTACATTGATATTAACAACCTTAATTTGTCCTGCGCAAAATAAAAACAGCACAGCACAGTGTGGGGATTAACTTCTCAGCTATGTATCACACAAACACCACAGAGAGCAATCTCATTTAGCCTGAGTGAAGTTTACAGTGAGTGGGTTTTTGCATTGGTCATTAGCTGTCTCAAAATAACACTCTGTCACCATAGCAACTTCAAGTAACTCCTAAATGGCCTCATAACAGAGGATGAATTTTTAATGTTAAGTGGATCTTTTTTTAAAAAGGTGTTCTCTGCTTAAAATAATCAGACATTTCTCATAAATATGTTCCTCACACACTCTAAAAGTTCTAAATTCCCATTTAGGTATGTGTTATTCATATGTAGTATATACATCTTTTTTTTTTTTACATGGTCAGCACACAAATTATGTCCCTTGAATTATACTGCAGCATTTATGCTAATGAGAAAAATAGTGGGTCCATAAGAGTGACCCAGTTCTTTAAGATGAAGAGGATAAGAAGAACCTTATAGTTTAACAAAGTAATCAGCCTCTCTAATTCTTCTCCAGAGGACCAACTAGGTAATAATAAGACAGCAAAGTAATGCTGTAGGATAATGGTAATGTCAGCAGGTTGTGCAATGATTTTAGTTCACAGTAAAAAAAAAAATGATGGTTCACTCTAGATCACATTACTCTCTGTGTAGTTTGAACAAGGCTGGGAAAATTTTGGATAAGCAACATCGGATAAGCATCCATCCATCCATCCATCCATCCATCCATCCATCCATCCATCCATCCATCCATCCATCCATCCATCCATCCATCCATCCATCCATCCATC
>NW_015155743.1:0-1959 GCF_000732505.1 Cyprinodon variegatus | reverse complement strand
GATTTTGAATTTTAGGAATTATTTGACTAGCTTGTGTCTTCTGTATTTTAGATGATAATAACCTGTTAGCTTTGTTCCTGTCTCATAATATTTTCAATCAATAAACCTAAGGGCCCTTTCCGCCTTATACATCAGTATCTCATCTAACTTGGCTCTATTCTCTTTAAGTTTATTCAGTACTTCTTGTTTTCCACTTCACTTATGTTCATATTCTAATCTCTTAATTTCAGTTTCTAATTCTATTTTTTTAAGCCTTTCTTTCTCTAGCTTTGATCCTACATATATAATTTCCCCCCTTACTGTAGCCATCCATGTGTCTCACAAAACAGAAGATGAGGCCAAACCATTGTCATTCAAAACAAAATATTCTAGTATTACTGACAGACTTTGTTTATAGGTTTTTATCTTTCTACCCTGTAAATCAAGTTTGTGCAAGTGGCTGATGAGATTAACTCTATAAATGGTAAATGGCCTGTACAGCCTTTTTTCAAGTCAGGAGACTTGACCAAAGCGCTTTACACTACATTCATTCATTCACCCACACACTCACACACTGATGGTGACAAACTACATTGTCTCCTTGAACCCCAGTTGGCCTCGGCAGATCGCCGCCCACACTGAGCCTGGTTCTGCTGGAGGTGTCTTTCCTTCAAAAGGGAGTTTTCCCTCTCCACTGTCACTGTAAGCATGTTTGGTGTGAGGGATTGCCTTCGAGTCAGTGAGTCGATGCAATTAACTGGTTTTACTTAGATAGAAACCTTTGAAGCAATTTCACTTATGATCTGGTTGAATTGTAAAGTGCCTTGAGATGAGAAGTTGTGAATTTACGCTATATAAATAAACTGAATTGAATTGAATTGAATAGCCACAGCTGCCCTGAGACTCACTGGCAGAAGCACGGCTAACATACACTGGCGTCACCAGTCCCTCTTACCACCATCAGTAGGCAATTCAGGTTAAGTGTCTTGCCCAGGGACACAATGACGCTGAAAGTCGGAACCAGGTCTTGAACCAACATCCCTCCAGTTGCAGGGAAAACTCCTTCCTTCGACGCCATCTTTAGTTGGAGTTTATCAATACTCACCTACAGTTGAGTATGTTTTAGGTTAATGTTGACATTTACTGGTAAACAACTCAGGCATCTTTAAATTATAAATGTTATCTATTGTAAGTGACCTTAGTGCTTGGTGAGGTTTCTGTCAGCTCTGTGTTCAGTGGTCTGTATCAGGGTCTCTTTCTCCTCAGCAGCTGCAGTCAGTTTCTGCTCTAACAGCTCAGTGTGTCTGCAGTCTGACTGAGGGAGGTTTTTGTACAGCTAAAAATCACTGTGTGAAGACCCATGAGCCTGCTATAATATGTATGCTCTTACAGTAATAAACTGCTGCATCTTCAGCCTGAACTCCAGTGATGGTCAAAGTGAAGTCAGAGTTCCTTCCACTACCACCAAACCGATCTGGTGTTTCTGTATGAAGCGTTTTTGCGTATTTTATCAGGAGCTTTGGAGGCTGTCCTGGTTTTTGCTGATACCAGAACAAAGCATCATCACCATCATCATATTTTAAAACAGCAGGATTTGTTGTACACTGAATAGTGACAGTCGATCCTGGAGTAAATGTCTCCACTGGAGGTTGAGTCACAGTCACCTGAGCGCTGCATCCTGCAGACAAAAACAAATCCTTCATTTATCAGCAGAAAGGCATGAGAGTAAAAGCAGCACATCATGTTAGAAATGTTGCTGAGGGAATGAACCTGTAAAACAGCAGCAGGTCAGTGTCCAGATGAGGATGAAGATGAGAGTCATGGTTCTTGTTGTTTCTGCTGGCTTGACTGATAGATCACAGTCCTGCAGTGTTGAACTCTCAGGACTATAAACCTTCTCAGTTCCCTGGAGGATCAGCTGACCATGCAAAGCCTCCTCTCTATGGAAATGATTTCTCTGCTCTCAGCGCACTGGAGACA
>NW_015155742.1:0-1961 GCF_000732505.1 Cyprinodon variegatus | reverse complement strand
TTTTAGGCCGAATTGAGATATTCAATATTTATCTCAACGTGTTTATCTTTTTGAAAAGTAACCATAAAAAAGCACCCCTAAAGCTCATAAAGAAAAAACTAAAAATATGAGAAAATGTTGGAAAATAAGCTAATGGCATGCCCAAAAGTATACGACACAACGTATACTCCCACCATAAAAATATTCCCTTATTTCATATCTCTTTAAGAAAAAAATCGATATATTGTCATGTCGCTATGGTTTTGTTCACCTCCTTTAACATCGATTGATGTCAGGGCTTTCATTTCTTATCGATCTTGAGTTTCTTTAGATCAAGGATGACTTGTTACTTCTTAAAATCTTTTTATACCTGTAAGGTCTATATATATAGATATATAAATATATATATATATAAAAATAACTTTTTAATATGCCTGTAGATTCTCACTCTGAACTAATTACATTCGGATGACCAAAGATGTATAAACTTTATGCAGAAATGTATTAATTTCTTTTTCAATGAATGGTATGTTACTTCAACTTTGCAACAAATGCATACTTATACCTTTTTTTTTTTCTAAAAACAAAAACACCAAAGAAAGATTTCTTAATCAAAATGAAGTTTCCTGAAATTTGATGTTCTTCATGAAAAAGTTTTGCATCTTATTTGTTGTTTTATGTTATCTCTGAAAGGGTGGACTATTTCTAGAAGGATCCGTTTCCTACTAAACCTTTTCCAGTGACACTAGTTGTTTGAATGTTTTCCCTCATTACTGCACAGGTTATACAACAATAAAAAGTCTAAGTTTGTCCATCTTTCAACTTTACCAGTGCAGCAGTTATAAGCATGAGGCATTTGATCTGATCAAGTTAGGGATATATCAGTCCTACCTAGATCTGCCTGGTTTCTAATCATCACACCTGTATCAGTTATTATCCCCCCTCTCTTTGGCCCGGTTTTAACTTCCTGCTCTGTTTTTTCCAGCGACCCTTCTTTTTTTTTTCTTTTTTCGACATTAAAGCTTTTAAGGAACAGTTGGCAAAACTGTTCCTTAAAAAGGAACTGACACATTTTAAGTAACAAAATTAGGTGTCTAATTTAATTCTGGTTTGCTTTAAATGTTTAAAAAATTGATTTACACACACACAGAATAAAAACAGAGATATAAAATAACAAAGTACAAATACTTTGTTACCTTAAGTGGAACTGTTGGTTATCTATATTTTACTGTAGTAATTATTTTTTAGACAACTTTTTACTTCTACTCCTTATATTTTTCTGAAATTATCTCTACATTCTACTCTTAACATCTTAAAAATAGACTCGTTAGTTTTGTTTAATCTCACAGGCTCATTTTTGTTGCAAAATAAAAACCTTCAAAATAATTTGTTTCATTCAGACAATTCCTTTTACTGGAACTTGTTGTTCTACAAATACAAAAATAAATAATTTTTCAAGATGATGCAAAGTTCAATTTGACACTGAATCATCCAGAATTGTAGAAAAATCTTCCTTTAACACCGTAGAGCAGTAACCAGTACAAGGTTTAAAGCATCTGTTCTTAAAATTTTTTCCTGCATTACTTTTCCTTTTATACTTAAAGAAGTTCTAAAAATTATACTTTACACTTGTACCTGAATAAAAAGCTTAAGTTGATGCTCTAACTACTACAACATTGTTTTGAAACAGTAGGACTCGTATTTCTACTTGAGTAATAAACATTAATACTTTTGACACCTGTGAATAACAGCAAAATAAAGTTCATAATGTCAATAGGGTGGAAGATAATGCCTGGATGAGAAGTGTCCCTTATTTAATTTGTTTCCCCCAGACTTGGCAACCCTAGTGTGCACTGATCTTTTTTTTGTCACCTGTGATGAACAGGGTTGGCTTGGTACCAATATCGGACCCCTTTCAGCACATAGATCCAAGGGCAATGCTTCAGGGAAGCGGTTTTCAAACTTGATTCTAAGCTACCACT
>NW_015155741.1:0-1962 GCF_000732505.1 Cyprinodon variegatus | reverse complement strand
AATTATTCTTCTTTCTCACTAAAAAAGCTGTTTTTAAATACACTTTATGACTTTAGAGTTTAGCTCCTGACGGTCGCTCATGGTGTTCTCCGGTCTAATAGCGTTTCTCTCTCATTTCCTGTTTCAGAACCATTTGATGGTTCTGATGTTGCTGGTCTTTGAGGCCACGGTGTATCGTCACCAGATCCACCACTACCGTCAGCTCCAACGGACCCCCCCAACCATACCGACTCTCTTCCCGTCTGCAAAGAGAGACACGCTGGACAAAGGCCTCGTCCCCTGCTTCAAGTACCTGCTCAACTACGCCTTTTACAAGTTCGGCTTGGAGGTGGGGTGGTTTAGACTCGTCACACTTTCCCTGCACCTTGGTCTGCTTTAATGGATTTTATTCTCCATAAATGTCTCCTTGTTTCCTTAAAGATTTGCTTCCTGATGACGGTGAATGTGATTGGTCAGCGGATGAACTTTTTGGTCATAATCCACGGCTGCTGGATGGTGGCCCTGTTGGTGAGGCGGCGGCGAGCAGCTATCGCCAAGATCTGGCCAAAATACTGCATCTTCCTGTCCATCTTCATGATCTACCAGTACCTGCTGTGTGTGGGCATCCCTCCTGCTCTCTGCCAAGGCCAGTTCAAAGGAACACATATAGTCTGACAAGATTGGGACCTTTTACTAATGAGCTTTTACAGAATTTTATCCCGTGCATTTATACATTTGAATTTTGTTTTTACTTTAAATGCACCAGCAAAAAATTTTCACTAAAAATTAGCCTCAGGTATTCAGCTGGAAAAATTCAGCTGCAGAAACTCCCTTGAAGTGTGGTATCATAGATGACATCACACTAACTGGCATAATAATATGACAGGAAGTGAATATGTAAGTGTGTGCTGTAAATCCTCTTCATGTCTAGGTTCTGTTTGATGGATCTGAACTTTTATTTCTCATTGTAAATTGGATAAACGTGTGATTTACAGACAACCAGCAGTGATTCTCACTGCAGTGATTTTCAGCTGAAGTCATTCTTTCAAACGGCCTCTCAGGTTTGGCATGTTAGATAATCTGTTTTTATCTGGAAATGAGACCCAAATGATTTGATTAACATGTCTGTTTGGAAACAACTGTTCGCAGACTGATGTGGTATGAAAACAATGGTTCAGCCTCCTAAAAACAGCGCGTTTGCATAATTAAAAAAATGGACCAGAGGAAGATGTCTGCTCATTAGACGATACCAGAAATCAGTGTAGTTTTCTTCTCGTCTGCAGATTACCCATGGAGGTGGAATAACCAGCTGTTGATGAGCTCAGCGCTTATTAAATGGATCTACCTGCCTGATTTCTACACTGTGCCCAACTCCAGGAACCTGATAGGTCAGCTGTGGTGCCGCTCTCTGTGCTTTACTTTCTAACCGTGCTATAAGCTGTGCACTATCACTGTTATTGGATGCTTTACTCTGCTGATGGCACAGTAAAGATCCATACTGTCTGAAGTTCTAGTTTCTCAGAACTGGCCTTTGTCTCAGAGCTTCACCTCTGGGACGAAGGCCAGTCCTCCAGGATGATGATGATGATGATGATGATGATGATGATGATGATGATGATGATGATGATGATGAAATAGAGGATCACTGTTGTTTCTGTCCTCAGCGGACTTCCTGCTGCTGATGTGTGCCTCCCAGCAGTGGAAGGTGTTTGAGTGTGAGAAGCAGGAGGAATGGATGGTCCAAGGAGGAGAGAACACCGATGAGCCTGACCCAATGGAGGGTCAGCTCTTTAACCCTGCTCCTAACTTCATCAACTGCAGGTAGGGTGTGGTCTGCTACTTATGTCTGGATCTGTTGCTCATGTCTGGACCTGTTGCTCATGTCTGGATCTGCTGCTCATGTCTGGATCTGTTGCTCATGTCTGGGTCTAATGCTCATGTCTGGATCTGTTGCTCATGTCTGGATCTGTTGCTCATGTCTGG
>NW_015155740.1:0-1964 GCF_000732505.1 Cyprinodon variegatus | reverse complement strand
ACACAGTGTATCTATTGAAAAAAATGTATATCCTGCAGATCTAAACTTGAGTAAATGAAGGGAGATTTAAAGAACATTAGATCATGCAGAAATTTGAGTATGTCTTTTGTGGACTCCCAGTTTGAATAGTGCATGTTCCCAGGGGTTGAGTGTTGGGAACTCAGTGTACAACTGGAATATGTAAAGTACATAATTCTCATCTTGCCTTGGCATCACCATCTCATTGTACTTATAAGAGGTCACTCAATTATAAGCTGTGCTAGTAAGCAAGTCATTAATGGGTTATGTTACTCAGAAATAAAGGATTTATCATCCTTAAAGACTTCCCAGACATTTGGATGCTGTTACATGACATCTAAGAATTTAATTACTGGTTAACTGATGAGATATTTCAGTTGCACAACAGTAAGAAGGACTTTTGAATCAAGTAATTTAAAGCCTAATCTATTTTCTATGGCTGAAATAGTCTACTCTGGGTTTTACACAATAAACTGAGATAAATCCCTCAATACAGATCTGTAATTGAATTATTGTAACTCTTATGTTATTTGTCTTCAAGATCAGTGCTAAGTGGAAAGAAACTAAATGATAAGTAGGTAGTGGATAAAAGGCCCTTTTGCTGCTCCCTGCAGACTCTGTGAGGTATAAGCAGAGGCTTTTAAGGCATTTTGCTTTTATTTTACAAGTGCCATTAAGAATCTCTACTGAGATTTGCTCCCAATTTGCATTCTGCAAACAAACAGGAAAGCACTCGCAGTGCTCCATATCTGTGAGATAATGTTGCAGTCTCATTGCTGAGCGAGGCCTTTATTGCTCCCTCATGACTCTGTGTGCTGCAGGCTCTTCAGGGGATGCATTGACTTGGAAGAGGAGTCCTAATCCCCAAGTAATGACAAGCACTAAATACAGTCTCTGTGTCATTATGCTGCGCAAACACCACACAGCTGTTCAAAGGCATCATGGCAATGACAGCACTTCAGGCAGAATGTGGAACAGTTAACTGCGGTTTCCGAGAAAAACAATGACTTCTACCTATCTGATTGTGCATGATTGCTGTCTTTTTTTTTTAAATCTAGATTACAAAAGCTCTCATTTTAATTGCTCCTTTAGGAATTGAAGATAAATTATAATGTGTTTGCAGCATAAAATAACAGTTTGTTTGTTGTTTTTAAGCCTGCATTGTAGCACGTGGAATGGACACCAGGTGGCATCCTAAGTCTTCTGTCGATGCTCTCCTTCACACCTACATCTAAAACGATGATGTAATCCTTTCCAGCCTGTTATATCACACTGCACAAACAGCCTCTCTGCTCCCATCCACATTTAAATTTCCAGTAATTACTGATACCATTGTCAGTGTTATCTCTTCCTCTTATGTTGTTATCTTAGTCATCCTTCACAGCGTGTCTTTAACCAAATCAAAGTCAGAGCTGATTCTGCAGCATAGTGACAAGCACTTCTAGCTGGCCACAGATCCCCTGATGCTGCTCCTCTGATGGGTTTTAAATTTGGCTGTGACCTTAAGAGTAATAAAAAACAATTCTGCCACAACTAATCCTGTGGTCTGGTCTCACCTACTCCTAACCTTCCGAACCAAGGGAAGTTAGCGGTGAATATGTGAATTTGCAAACCCCCACAGACGCCACCCACACCTATAAATAAAATACAAAAAAATATATATATATATATATCAACAGCAAATAATATTGGCTCAGCAGTGGACAGATTAGAGCAAGAGGAGAGCATCTGCTGCAGGGAGAACTATGACGGCTTCCTCCCCTGAGAGAAATGGCTGTAAAAGACAATCAGAAATAGACAGAGCGATGAAAACACGCAGGCTTTCTAGAAGAAACAGACAAGCATCAAAACCACAAATCCCACAGGACATCCAGGGAAAAAATATTTTGTTATTTATTATGCTTTCAAAAGCAGCAGTGTCAGCATGTGTGGCCAATTGAAATGCA
>NW_015155739.1:0-1966 GCF_000732505.1 Cyprinodon variegatus | reverse complement strand
ACCCTGTCTACTTTTAAGGCTAGGCTTAAAACTTTCCTTTTTGATAAAGCTTCTAGTTAGAGTGGCTCAGGTTATCCTGATCTATCTCTATAGTTCTGCTGCTATAGGCTTAGACTGCTGGAGGACATAGGGACCCCTTTTCCTCTCTCTTTTCTTCATTCTTAATATCTGCACTCACATCCATGTTCGCTCCTTTTATTGATGCAACTGGCTGCGTTGCCTAGACAGCGTTTTATAGACAATCTGCCCTCAGAACCTCAATTCAGCCCCATATAGTCAAACCTATGAATGAGCTTGAATCTATTTCTTTCAATATTTTACTGGATTGTGTTTAATTTAGAACAAATGTCATTAGACAAACAGGGTCACTCCTCACCTTTAAGTTTGCAATAGAGATGTGGCTTTACACAGAGCTAATATATTTACCAATTCATTATCAGAATCTTACCCCTGTCCTCTTCTCTCTTCCTCCCCTTCGTCATCCTCCTCGTCATCGTCATCCTCTTCCTCCTCATCAGAGCCTTTCTCAGAGTCATCCGGTCTCCTGTTGCTGCGCCTCCTCACCTCTCTTTGCTGCTCCTCAGTGGCGTCTGCTGCCCGTCCGGTACTTTCTGGTTTGGCGGGAAGTTTTCCCCGACTCCCCACGCCCCCCCTCCTCCTTCCCTACAGTCAGACGAATCAGAAATCCGTTTCAGTTTCAAAGGACACATCAGGTCAGATTCCCCTTTTGAGTTGCTCTAAACTATCCCTGAGCTGAATCACTGAAATGAAAACAAAGAGCCGATTCTCACCCTGGGCGATGAATGTCTCTCCTTCACCTCCTTTTCGCTCTCGCTCTCTGAATCTGCCTCCTCCTTCTTGTCTTCAGCAAAATGCTCTTTCAGTGGTGTCATGAAGGACTCCTTTACATCACCTTTTCCTTTTTTATGATAGCTCATCGTGGTGCTGGGAAGGGGGTCGTTGTGGTGGATGGTTCTGAAGGTGATGCCGGCTGAGCAGCAGTACTCCTCAAACCCAAACAGATACCTGAGAGCAGATAGCAGGGGGACGTCACATGAAGCCGAACAGACATGGAGCTCAGCAGGTGTTCTCAGCTGCACTCCAGCAGGTCTTACTTTTTGTAGGCCGTCTTAACATTGTAGGATGCAGCAGAGTTGAGTATAGGGATCCCCAGATCCATGTAGACCTGCTTCCACACCGTGCCGGACTCGATCTGAAACAGACACAGATGAGAACCTGAGTGAAGCTAGAGGATTCCTCTATCAGGACGCTGCTCCAAACCTGTTCTGTCAGACAGCCAAGAGAATCATCAGGATCTCAGTCCAGAATGCGAAACTTTCTGGGTATCATCACTCAACTGACACACTACTCTAATCAGTCACACATCGCCTCCCTCACCTTGCGGCAGCCTCCCAGTTGGTAGACCAGCCTGAAGAGCTTAAATAGGTTCAGGTCCTTATAGCCCAACACTGGGGGCTTGTTGATGGGAGTCCCTGAGAGAGAGAGGAACACATTAAACCAACTAATCAGGAAACAAAAACAGCTGCAGTTCAGACGATCAGCGTTCGGCATCGTTTCAACGATTCCAATCCTGGTTCCTTTTGGAGGATCAGAAAATGTACATGCTTTAAATAAGCCGGTTAACTGGAGTTCTGGCTGGATTTCAATTCTATGAACCTTTAACTTTTTAAAAACCTTAGTATATAGTCATGGCCAAAAGTATTGAGAATGATTCAATGTTAATATTTCCAAAGTCAACTGCTTCAGTTTTTATAACAGTAATCTGCATAAACTCCAGAATGTTCTAAAGAGTGATCAGCGTAACAGCAATTAATTGCAAAGTCAATATTTGCCTAGAAAATGAACTTTATCCCTAAAACACATTTCATGGTGATTGCAGCCCTGCCTTAAAGGAGCAGCTACCATGGTTCCAGTGATTGGTCCATTAACAGGTGTGGGTGGTGAT
>NW_015155738.1:0-1968 GCF_000732505.1 Cyprinodon variegatus | reverse complement strand
GATAGACAGAGGCTCAATTGCAATAATGAAGAGCGATGGCGACAACAGACAGCCTTGACGTGTTCCCCGCTCGAGAGAGAAATAATCTGAATATATATAATTGGTATGGACACTGGCATAAAGAAGACGAATCCACAAAACAAATGTATCACCGGATCCGAACCTCTTCAAAACAACAAACAAGTATTCCCACTCAACCCTGTCAAAGACTTTTCCAGCATCGAGGGAAATGACCATTTCAGGCGTATCTGAAGACTGGTTTGAATAAATTCGATTGGAAACCCATCCTGGCAGGGGTTCTTTGTTTGACTGCAATGCTTTTATTGAATCTTTTACATCTACAAGGCTGAGTGAGGAGTCCATGCTCCCAGCAGTGTCCACATCAATGATAGGAATGGGAATGCTTTGAAGAAATCCTTCCATTTTATTTTTATCTGTAGGGAATTCTGATGAATATAAAGATGAAGAAAATAATTTAAAAGTGTCATTAATTTTGGTGAGGTCGGTTGTAATTAGCTGTTGGGTATTTTGAATACAAGGTATTATACGGGAGTTGACCTGACACAGTAACTGATGAGCCAATTAACGGCCAGCCATGTCACCATATTCATAGTATGAACCTTTACTGTGTAGCAGTAAGTGTTCAGCCTGTTTAGTATGTTAGCTTATTGTCAAAATCTCTCCCTTGTCCTTTCTAAAGTTTCACAGACGGTGAAGGACACTTTTCCAGCAAGGTCACCAGGGTTACTCCATTCCTTCGTCCCAGGGGACTGGATTGTCGTGAGGGATTTCCGAACTAAGCACTGGCGTTCCAAACTTTGGCTTGGGCCCTTCCAAGTGCTGCTGGTCACCCACACAGCTGTTAAAGTGGAGCAACGCATTTCCTGGATCCACGTATCACACTGCAGGATAGTCCCACCTCCTCCAGACGTCCCACCACAGGATTTCCCTGGACCAGAGGACCCATCCGGATCGCAGAAGATCTAAGATTTTATTGTAAAATCCACCAAGGTTTTCAGGTGGAAGGGGCAAAATAATTCCCTCTGATTTGTTTATGAACACATCAGTAGTGTACCTGATGTGTTGAAGACCAGCTGATCTGTAGACAGTAGGCCACCACAGGCTTTAAACTGTATGCTGGTCAGCTGGCGAGCTGTCCGAAGAGGAGGCAAAGATTGTTTATTCTGTTTCCCTTAAAGGAATTATTCGCTGCTTGCATTTTACTTCATAGCACCCCCTAAGTAAAGGCTATTGAGAGGGAAGAAGAGGAGTCTCCAGGACAACGGAAAGGATCCCTACAAGAGAATTGTTTCATTTGAAACAGTGAACATGTACAGAAGAGGAAAAAAGAAAATTGCTTGTATCTTTGTGATTCCATTTGTTCTGGCTTTGCTGGGGATTTTTGTTTTTTACCTTTCCGGACAAAAGGTAACTGATGTTATGACAACTGCTCAAAATGGTAAAAATGCTACTGATGTCAATGCTACTCTGCCCATTGTGAATATTTCTAATCGAGGTCACTTCCCAAGGTTTTGTGAAACGACGTCCCATAGCAGGAGTGGATCAGGTAATCATACAGGTTCCCAGAAACACCACTGTGGCAGCAGAATTCGATCTGTGTGATGTGATTCCATGTAAGGGGTTTTATGCGAGATACAGAAAGGCTGAGGTATATATTTGTATTTTCCCACATGGAAAACCTGCATCTGAATTACGGTGTCCAGATTGGTCTTTTGTTTACTGGAATTCTAATCCTAGAGGTTATGTTAATCCTAGCAACCAGTATATTCCTTCAGGCTTAAGAGATAAGATAAGTTTAGTGAGAGCTAAGCGAACCAAAGAAACTTACAAACGAGGACGAAATCCTTTAGTGCTGACGGTTAAAAACATGTGGGTTAATCCATGGTCAGCTGCTGACCACAGAGACTTAGATCATTTTCACTTGATTTTAGGTGCTAATGTCCTTGG
>NW_015155737.1:0-1970 GCF_000732505.1 Cyprinodon variegatus | reverse complement strand
GTGTCAGATAGATAGATAGATAGATAGATAGATAGATAGATAGATAGATAGATAGATAGATAGATAGATAGATAGATAGATAGATAGATAGACATTATTATTATTATAATTATTATTATATTGTTGTATTATATTTTACTGAAATAAAGGTAAATGTCTAGTCAGGTTATGCCTGTGCATATAAGAAGGTCTGATGAATATAATGCCGGCTTGGATTGTACTTTTATGTAGGGTTCCTCCGAAAAAAAAGAGGCTGGCAAACCTGCTGTTGCAGATGTACTGTAACTGTAACTTTGTTTACTTACTAACTTTAAGCACATGGATGCGATTATTAGAAATAGCAGTTTGGTGTTTTTTTTTTTTGTTTGTTTTTTTCATTTAAGGATTTCAGCCATTAACTAATTACAAGCAGACTATCATCATCCAAGCACAGTATTACGCATAATAACTCAAAGAGTTATTTGCTCGCCTCGTTCTGCATAACATGTGCCCTGTCTGAGGAATTCCGGATCTCAACTTTGCCTTGCCTGCAAATGACAGCAGTGTACCCCTGGTGTGTTGGAAGCTGCCAACCACTAAGCAGTCCTGGCATTCTTCAGACAGGCCAGACTTGTGGTTGTTGTTTTGCTCAGTCTTTGGCTGCAGGCTATATGCAGTATACAGACAGCTAGCCTGTTCCCACACAAGCATTCAGTGCTAAAGGTGTTCAATCCAATACTGAACTTAGGATATCATTTGCAAAGAAAGATCAGGTGGGGAAAATATTAGCAGGAGCCGCAAAAAGGAGGAGCTGAGAATCGGAGATTTGTCTCAAATAAGTGTGTGTTGGTTTAAATCAATTAAGAATCACTGAAAAGTCCTTTAAACTTTTGTGGAATATGAAGAAGAGAAGTAAGAATCAGAATTAGGAAAGTAACTACATTTTTTTTTTCACTATTTCCACATTTTTTCTACCGTTAATTTTTAAGTCCTTTGGTTTGACTTGTCCAACGTCTCACCACAAACTCACATTGCCTCATGTCATTTTTCACAAAACGAAGCATACAGGGCTATGTTTGGGTTCCTTGGTGAACCACGGGCCATCGTGACTCAACTTAACCATCCCCTGTCATACGGTTTCAATTAGACATGACATAGAAGCTGGACGACTGTCGTCAATGAAGTATTTTTTAGAAGCAGTGAATTGCTTCTCTACTTGATAACTATGTTTGCTTCCATTATGGCACCATGGGAAGAGAAAGTTTGATATTGTTACTTAATTTGACTCATTCAACAGGCTAGAGTGATGTTTTTTGGAGGAAAAACTCTGTTTCTGTTTTGTACCAAATTTGTGATTCATTTAAAAATCTTCTGATGACACCCAAATTGTCCAATTTCACTTTGACAGAAATGGTATATGTAGTTTAAATCTACAACTTTTAAATCTTAACTCAGTTTTTCTGCCCAGTGAATGCACCACATAAGTGCAAACAGGTTGCATTTACATTAACAAGATTGGTTATGGAGGATATCATGAGATGTGAGCCCGGTTGGTAAGCGCTGCATTCTGTTACTCAAAGCTACTTCTCTGATCTGAGTAATATAACAATTTCTATCAAAATCTGTCGTCATGTCTCATGGTTATTTAATACATATACATTATGAAGTGTTATCTAAAGAGTTTGTCCCGAGTGATCTCTTTTCAAGGAAAGAACTGGAGCAAGAAAGCTTTCTCTGTTGTTAATCTCAATATTAACCTTGTGTTCTGCTGTTTTCAATCTCAAGCAGTTGATCTTCTTACACAGACATGCTGGATTCACCCAGTTTGTTGGTAAATGCGTCACAGATCCATTGCTTGGCAACTTGTGGGTCCTTTTTGGTTGGGATGTAGCACTCATTCTTTTAAAAGCAAAGACAGATGATTGTGCACCAGCTGGGAGACTGAATTCTCCAAGAGTAATTCTCCAATGTCTTTCCAAAGACATCTTTTT
>NW_015155736.1:0-1972 GCF_000732505.1 Cyprinodon variegatus | reverse complement strand
AAAAAAAAAAAAATGGAATAACCCTGACCTTTTTCCACTCACAGTCAAATCAGCTTGGCAGCTAAAATGGAGATCAAACAAATAGAAAAACCTGGCTATCTCCTTTCAGCAAAGTGCAATACTCAGCCTCCCATATGGGGTGCAATTATATGTGTGCTTTACCGCTTCTGAAATCTACATATAGAAATCCATTCTTGCACCATTCTTGCACTTATATACATTTTTGAGGTGAAAAGGAGGTGCTAAACCAGCAGCGATCCATTTTCTCAAGGCAATAACTGGAAGTGAGCTGTTCTGGCCTGTGGAAAACAAATTGCATTTGCATAAGAAATTGGGCTGTGTGACTGAAAGCATTTTGGCTGCACTAATGCTTGAGCTGGATGATATGAATCATCTGTCTCAGGCATAAAGATAATTGAATCCAAATAGAAACTTGGCTGCTGAAAGCTTACTTCTTTCTCTATAAAGCGTCTTACACCACAGTGCTACACATAAAGTGTTTGATTGCCAACAGTATCATTGTCTCTATGTCTTAAAACCACCTAAACTACTGAAGCATGTGGGTCATTTTACTGAAAAGGGAAACATGTAATGTTTCATCTGTGAGTGTACAAAACAACTACTTTTACTCTGTGTGTATGTCTGCCTTACACAATTCACCCTTTCAAAATGTTAATTAACATGACAGAAACATGTTTTTTGTTCTTCTAATTGAGAAATTTAGTGCAACTTTCATTTATAGGTTCACCCAGAGTGAAGCAGTGATGTCGGTGTCTTATCCAGGACGCTGTTTTTGAAAGCAAGAGGGTGAAATTAGGTATGGGCAAAAAGAAACAGCTCCATCTGGAAAGCAGGACATTTACAGGCAAAATATCAAGTTTGCAAACACATACTCAGCTTTTCTGTTTTAATATTTACCTTTAGAGCCTCAGAGTTGTAATTGAATGCAGAACCACTCCTGGCTTGAGAAACAAACCTGTTCTCAAACTGAGATCTGAAAATAGAAGAACTAAAATCTCTGTGTAACTTAAAGAATTTATAACCTGGTATTCTAAATTTACAACTATTATGAAATTGTCATTTAATACAGTTTACATTATTTTAAGGAGAAAACAAATCTGAGCTCATTCAGACTAATAAGTGTCAAAGATCAGGTTGCAGGACATGTCCTAAGGACAACCTAGGAGTTCTTATTTTCAGTGACACTTCCAGATCATTATGAAGTTGTTTTTTAGTCTTGGTTTATTTATAATGCCTCTATGAGTGCTCCATCTGCCTCAGGTTCTTTCTTGGTGGGATGTGCCCAGAAAATCTCTAAACCAAGTCATGTAGAAAACATCCTGATAAAAGCTCGAAATCACCTCAGATGACTCCTTTCAAAGTGAAGGAACATTTTTTCTTCTTCAAACTCTGTCTAAATTACATGGTCCTCCGGCTATTTGAAGTGCAGAACAAAGACAATAGACAAAACTAATTTTAATTACTTGTTTAATTGATCTTATTCATATAGTAATGATTCACGTCTGAAATTCCTTTATGAAAATCCTTTGGCTTTATCATTGAGCTCTGCAAGTCTACAGTACCACACATTTGCCAAATAAAGGAAAGGGGAACTGACTAAACAGGTGAACACTGAAACAGGAAACCTCCACAATACCTCACTTGTTGAATAAACCACTCAAAACGACAAAGACACTGCCCTAGAAACTGATAAAGAGGAGGAAGACAGATGCACTGCAGCTAGTCCCGGAAAAGAAGAAGAATAGAGGTCATTATTGATCTCAGAATAAAAAGAAAAAAATTATCCAAAAATAGACTTTTGCCTATAGACTGCTAGAGATAGGCACCAGCACCCGTGACCCTGAAAACTAAGTAGAGGATGGATGGATGGATGGATGGATGGATGGATGGATGGATGGATGGATGGATGGATGGATGGATGGATGGATGGATGGATGGATGGATGGATGGA
>NW_015155735.1:0-1973 GCF_000732505.1 Cyprinodon variegatus | reverse complement strand
ATCTATCTATCTATCTATCTATCTATCTATCTATCTATCTATCTATCTATCTATCTATCTATCTATCTATCTATCTATCTATCTATCTATTGCATCCATCCATGATCAATTGTATTATAAATGTTATATTGTTTCATTGTTAATCTAAAAAACATAGGCTCTTAAAAATATTCACCCACACTAAGAACTGTTTTTGTGTACAACTTTGCATATTTGTGTCAGTTAATATTTTTTTTTTCTATTTGCTACCTCTTAAACTTAACACTGAGCTAGCAGAGACATCTACTAATAAATAACTATTTAGTTGAGAGTTCTGCTCCGTATTAGAACCAGGTGGTTCAGCAGGAAGAAAAGAATCTGTGGTAAAAGTAATACCTACTTAGAATCTACAAAGACAGCACATCATGATGTCATTGAATTACTGTCTCACATGTTCTCCTGTAGGTAAAATCTGGAGCAATGCCGGAGAACAGAGCTTTGATCGTCTGCTGGAGAGACTGAGGGCACACCTGCCTAAGGCCAGAGTAGTAGCATGTTTTTGTGAAGGCATGACTGTTCGCAACATCCTCATGGCTATGAGACGCCAGAGACTGGTCGGAGAGTTTCTCCTTGTCGGCAGGTTAGTTTGGCTTTCATGATTTTCTGTTGTGTTGATAAATGTTTGATTGGCAATGCTTGTCAAGAAAAAGAGTTGTGCACAACAAAAAACACAGTCCATCAAAAAAGCCATAAAAAACTCAAACACAAATAACAAGCCATGTCAGAGAGGTATTAAAGACATAAAGAAAGAACAATTTGGGTCAAATTCACAAAGCGGTCCAATATACTTAATATTTTCAATGTTTTTTGCATGCATGTTGATTATTGCAGCATTATATTTATGAAGCAAATTAAAGTAAACCCAGATAAATGAAAACATGTCTTTCTAGAATCTGAGTCATTAAGTGGGCATTGGTTGATATAGTAGCCATACCTAGCTACACAATTTACTTTACGCACTCAAAACTCAGTAGCTCTGAACCTCTGTATTATATTTTTCTCAGCTTACTTCCATATTATTTGTTGTAGATCATGCAGCATACATTTTCTGAACAGCAAAGGTTATAGTGTGAAAAAAAAAAGAAGCAGGCTTTTTGAACCTCAATTTTGTTCATGTTGACATCCTTTGCTCTGAAGCAGATGGCAGTGGAAGACTAACACAACATTTTCCAAGTTGGTTTTGAGATGCAATTTGCTCAATGGCTTTATTTTAAGGGCAGCACTTTCACTGCAATTTAGTTCCATAGTTTAGACCTCTTTCTACAATGGTTTGCACACTTTTTCCAGTTGAACATGATTTCATGAGTGTGTCTGTATATGTCAAAGAGAGGCTGTTATTGGTTATGGAAATATATTGCTCATAATAATTTGGTCTCACTCGGCCAGGTTTCTCCTTCAAATTTTGGTAAAAGGAACCTTAAGAAAGGACATTTGTTTTATGCTAATGTGTGCATGTGTGTTTATGAAAGCTGCACTATAGCAGCTTCAGCATTAGTTGTCATGCCAACTGTTAATTAACATAGGATGAATAATGATTTCAACACCTTTTTGTCAGCCAATTTGTTGAGAACAAAACAGGTCTTCGATAGAATAGGAACAGAATCCTGTAAATAACATTAAAAATGCCTAAAAGGTAATTCTTTTCAATTCTACTCCCCAGAAATCAGTGCTGTGTATTTCAATCATCGTAGCCCGCATCATTTGTGTTGTCATCGCCAGCATGATGTTCATTATCATCTCACTCATCTAGATCATCACTCTCCTCATCACCAGCATCCTCATCGGTGTCTTCGTCTGGCAACTGAGGTAAAGCCATTGACGGCAAAAAACTCTGTTTATCTGAAAAGAAGGGGGATGAATTAAAGGTGCTGTAGAAGATCTTGGAAAAACGGTTCCAGCAAGCTATATTGTTGAACATACACAACCATGCCTCT
>NW_015155734.1:0-1973 GCF_000732505.1 Cyprinodon variegatus | reverse complement strand
ACAGGCCAAATGCCTGCAACTTAAAATAAAATTATAACATATGCATTTTCCTAACATTCATCTTCTTCTGAGCAGTTATTCCCAGAGGTGTAAAAGTATTCATGTTAGAGGATCAACTTAAGCGTTTTACTCCAGGAAAAGTGTAAAAGTAACATTTGTAAAACTACTTAAAGTATAAAAGTAAAGTAATGCAGGAAAAAATGTTAAGCACAGAAGCTTTACTGCATTACCCTATAAAAGGAAAAATGTTCTATAATTCTGGATGATAACTTCCTTAGACTTCTTTTTATTTTTTTATCACTAATGGTAACAGTGTCAAATTTAACTTTGCATCATCTTGAAAAACTATTTATTTTGGTATGTGGTGAGCAACAAGTTGGGGCAGCACCGAGTCCAACCACAAAGAAATTAATTGTCTGTTAGTAATCCAGTTTGTGTGGGTTGTGTGTTTGTGTTTTCTCCCTCCACCACCAGGTGGCGCCTGGTTCTCGTTAGCCCTTCCACACACCTGCTGATGGTTGCCTCATTACCAGAGGACTCTTAAGCTGCTGACTGCCACTACCTCGACGCCAGAGTGTTTGCCAGTTTTGGGTTCTCTAGCCAAGGCGAGTTTAGTAGAGTCTAACTGAGTCTTTGTCTCCCTGAGTCCTAACCTTATTGTTTTTGTCTTTGCCTCTTGGCAGGAAGTCATCCTGTACATTGGATGTTTTGACCTTCTCCCCCTGGAAGGATTGTTTGAGCTTCACACTGAGCAGGGGATGCAAACTGGATGTTTGGGCCTTCTTCCCCTGAAAGGATTGTTTGAGCTTCACACTGAGCAGGGGATAAATCTCCACACAAACCGTTCCAGTACTTCAGGAAATTTTTGTGGCAGTCAGCTCCATTGCTCTTTAAGGAACCAACCAAACCCGAGTAAACCCTGTCCGCCCTCCAACGAGTCAACCAAAGTCTGGAATAACCCACACCGACTGGATTCTAGGAAGGACACCTTTTCCCTGGAAACGTGAGTCCCGTTTCAGTCTCTGCTTTTGCAAGTCGTTGCTCAAGTTTCCCACTGAGCCTGAACTAAACACTGAACTTCCCTTCTCACTTCCAGTTCTGGTTCACCGGCGTTCTGAGAAACTCTGGATCAAACTCAGCTTTCAATAAACCTGCTAAACCTTTTCTCTGGTTCTCTGAGTGGTTTAGAACATCATGACAGTCTGGATAAAACAAATTTTTTTGATTGTTTTATATTTTTCTTTAAATACCAACAGGCAATAACGAAAATGAGCTTAAATTAAACCAAATAATGAGTCAATTTTTAAAATGTTAGGAGTAGAAGTAAAGAGTTGTCTAGAAACTAATTCCTCCAGTAAAGTATAGATAGCAAACATTAACAAAGAGTTTGTACTTTATTATTTGACACCTGTGGGTTCTCCTCACATCAGTGACTCCCAGGACGGTCTGGGCTTCAGACTCATTACTCAGCCATCTTCTCAGCTGCAGACAGACCATAATAAGCTCTAATGACCTGCTGTTAGACACAGAGCCTGATCCATGGGAGAGCTGCAGGATCAGCTTACAGAACCGAACTCATCCAGACCCAAGGTTTCAGTTTGTTCTGCCAACCGCTGGAAGATCTGCAGGTTTCATCAACCAAAGACGAGCAACTGGAGACAAACAAAGATCTGCACCGGTTTCTGCATTTTCCCTCCAAACGCTTTCTGTCTCTGCTCAGAACATCCGGCGCTGAGCTCATTTATTCCTTACTCAGATGTAAACTTATACCACATTGCTGGTTCCTCACACCTTAAACAGTGTCTTTGCACCAAGTGACCTCCATGATGAGGAAGATGAACCCTGTGCTGGACCGTCTGCATGGTCTCCATGCTGCTTCCTGTGGTCTCTGCCTGTCAGACCATCCACCACCACCTGCCTCAATGTTTAACCCCCTGTTCATCATCAGAATTAATCATAAATTATAGGTTACC
>NW_015155733.1:0-1973 GCF_000732505.1 Cyprinodon variegatus | reverse complement strand
CTTGGCCATAGGATACCGCCTTGGCCTAAAAAGAATAATAATACCCATACAGCTGCATCCTAAATGCAAAAACAAGCATTATTTTACATCTTTCTTCCCAGAAGCATTTTAACCATCAGTGCTTCAGAAAATCTGAATAAGTTATTGTATAATTTTCATGTCTTATTATTCACACCATTGTGTTCAGTTTTTAAATTTCTAGAATAATGCTACTGTGCTTTGACCTGTTTTCTGCTATAGTTTGATTTTTGTTTTCTCTTCTTTGCTGTAGTTCGTATTTCTGTTTCGTGTAGCTGGAACAGAATAACAGTGAAGGCTTTTTACGCTCTGCACTCGTCTCACCAGAACAGCTAAAAATTCAGTTTTCAGCGTGGGCTTTGGAAACTTTTGCCTCTGAGCTACAATGGAGACACTTTGTTGAAGTTGAGCCCGTGCTCAATGAAAGCGAGGCTCTCACTGATAGTACATGAAAACATTATCTGGTAATCTCTGCCTGTTGGCACAGACACTTATTCATGAGCTCCTAATGCTCTTGGATCACCTCCTGCTGGGTTTTTCTTTATTCTTCTTTCCAAGTAGAAATGAGAATTGGCTGCTGGGGTGAAGTCATCCTACCAAGCTGCTATTAACAATGCAAATGCACTTAAGGCATAGAATTATAAAAATCATGTAGATTTCATCAAAAATATTTGCTGCTTGTTGCTTTAAAAAGTCTGAAAAGAATCCTAAATGATTTCATTCAATGTTTTTCATTCTTCATAAAGTCTTATTCCTTTAAGCTCAAAACTATAAAATAGACTTAAACACTCTTAAACATATTGTCTCTGAAAAAGTTTTAGTATTGTAAGCAACAAAAAGAACTGCTTACAGAAACACTGAATGAGATTAAACAAATAATATTCAAACCAGTGGTTTTCCCCCAGGACTGACTGTCCTGCATGTTTGAAGTGTTTTCTTGCCTCCATAGACCAGATTTAAATAAATGGATGATTAAAAAGGCTAATGCAGCCGTTGCTACCTGCTGAGGAGAGAACCAGGATAGAAGAGCCCTGATTTAAACCAACATCTTATAGCACAACTTATAAACAGATAAACAAAAAAGACTTATCTCGATAAGTTTCCATCAAGAGGATCAGATAATTAAATCTGGCCTTTTGAAAATCTCTTGAAGTCGGTCTGTTTCATTGACTGCAAAATGTTTAAAAAGGAAACGATTTTTAAAGTGTGATTATGTGGGTACAAACCTTCACGGTGAGGATCTGGTGAATCAGATATAAATCGGCTTTAAAAAAAACATCCAACCAACTATTCTTTGCTTAGAAGTTATTACTTTATGTCACCATCTTTAAAACTCCTCTTTCTCAGCTCTCCTTAATGCCAATCACGTTTTATTCCAGGATTTAATCAGGAGATTTACTTGTGGTTTTGTTCTTACAATAAAAAATCATTCTATAAGTTTTTTAGAAATATTAGGTTTAAACAAAAACAAATATTGCATGTCAGTTTGATAAGGATCCTATTAAAGAATGATCGGCATTAACTCACCAACGGTTTAATGTTTCATGGGAATCTACAACTTAATTGACAGAATATGAGATTTATTCGTTTTTGGCTTCTTTAATATGAGTGGAATTTGGATCTTTTATTCATTTTTTTTACAGTACATGAAGAACTACTGAAATTACTTTCAGATAACATGTAAATAGATTAGATAATTCCGCTGAGAAAAATCCATAATTCAGGGTTAGGATTAGGATTAATTTGGTGAATTAAATGAAGTGTTCTTTTCCAAATGTTTTGCTCCTATGAATGAACAAGTAATGATATCGCTCACGCTCTCCTCGAGCTCCAGGGAACTCAAAGCGGAGCAGGATGGGAGGAACCGTGGAGGCTGTAGCTGCTGCTGTGTGGAGGCGGCCTGGAGCCGAGTGGACACAGAGGATGTGGGATTTCCACAGAAATCAAAAAGGTTC
>NW_015155732.1:0-1975 GCF_000732505.1 Cyprinodon variegatus | reverse complement strand
ATTTAATCATCCATAACGTTATGGAACACATTAATTAACTGAAAAATGTTGCATAGTGTGCCTTTAAGCCTTTCCTTTAACTTCGTCTTGTTCGTCCAGTAGGTGCTTCTAAAATTGCAAGTGTCTTCATTTAGCCACAGCTCTATGGATGCTTTACATCGTTAAGTCTTAAAAGGAGGAACAGCTCAAAACTAGAAGCTAACTGCTATAACAATAGGAATGTATAGTGGCACACAGGCCGCAGACACATTTTAGAAAGTGAATCTATTACTAACCCTGATGAAAAACATGCATTGCAAGGACAGATGGGTGGACGGACAGACAGACTCATACAAAAATACATTTAAAAAAAAGGTTGAAAACTTAAAGGTTACAAACAATCATACTAAAAGTGCTCGTGTTGAGACCAAGCTGTTAAATTGTCTTATAGCAGAAGGAACGAACAATCTCCTAAAGTGCTGTGCTCTACTGCATTGGGTGAGGGGCTTGTTTCTGTGACTGATTCCTCGGAGAAGACAAGGTGTCATGTAGTGAGTGCCTAATGTTAGTCAAAATGCCCTGCATGACATTTTTAATTCTACTCTCCAGCACAACCCATACTGAATCCATCACCTCCTTCTCCCCATCATAGATTAACATGAACTTGTGAGCTTATCCAGCTGATTAATGTCTCTTTGATTCATACATTTTCCCCCAATAGACCACCCAAATTACTCTGGCAACCATAGATTTTAAAAACAGTCAGATTAAAAAAGCCAAGCCTCTTCAAGAAATGCAGCCTAGTCTATCCTGTCTTGCACAGGATGCTACCCTGTAGTGAGTCTTGACCAATCCATCCAGCCATCCATCTTCTCCCACTCCTTGTCAGAGTTGCAGTGGGGCCTGTGCCTATCTCCAGCAGTTGATGGGCCAGAGGAGGAAGACACCCTGGACAGGTTGCCAGTCTGTTGCAGGGCAACACAGAGACGCATAAAGACACACAACCATGTACACACACTCCCACCTAAGGACAAATTAGAGAAGCTAATTGACCTAACAGTCATGTTTGTGGACTATGGGAGGAAATCGGAGTACCCAGAGAGAACTCACACATGCACGGGGAGAACACACAAATACCATTCAGAGAGACAATCAAAACCAGAACCTTCTTGCTGCAGGGCAACAGCACTACCCACGGCGTCACCATGCAGCCGTGACCAATCCAGCTTGTGGTATAGATGGACTCTCAGAATATTAGTAATGCTGCTTATTCCCGCATCAATCAACTTTCAAACAACATTTGAATGCCTCTACAGCTCCCGCTTCAGTAAACACCAATTTTCATGCTCTATTCCCAACACATTCACTCTTCATTTGTCTAGGAAACAACCATTTTTTCCCCACTTTTTCACACTGGGGCTTGGTTTTTACTTCTCTCTTTTCACAGCTCCACTAGGAAGTGCTTACTTTCTTAGCCCTACTTTTTCCTTGTTTACCTATTGCACACATGTATAATCCTGTACTTTCTGTCAGTATACACAGCAGGGTTTTATTTATTAAATTGTGCAAAAACAAAGCATAAAAAACAAAAATAACAAATAACATGCCAGCAGGATGCAATCATTTTTTAGAAAAACTTTTAATGTTTAAATAAAAATGTCAAAAATTTGAACAGTGAAATAATTATAGCACCCTTACAGCCTAATTTATACATTAAAACTTAAAATAAAACTAAATAAAAAATATAAATAATTTAACTCTTTAAAGTAAAAAAGAAAAATCAGAATTCCACAAGCAAAGGTATTAAAACTATCTGAGTTCTACAAAATATAGCACATTAAACGCATGGAGTTTCTCTGATGAGAAACTATAACAGTTCACCAGCTCTTCTATGGCAAATATACACTCACCGGCCACTTTATTAGGTACACCTGTCCAACTGCTCGTTAACACTTAATTTCTAAGCAGCCAATCACATGGCGGCAACTCAGTGCAT
>NW_015155731.1:0-1975 GCF_000732505.1 Cyprinodon variegatus | reverse complement strand
GATATCAAAAAAGTACTCCAGAGTGTTGTTCAGCATGGGGGTGAGTAGAAAATGAAGGCTAATCATGTTTTGGGTGTACTATTCCTTTAACATTATGTCTGAAGGCTTTTATCGAAAGCCAAAAGTTACCCAAACGAGGAGAAGCTACAGAATAAAGTTTAGTCAATAAATGATGTCATTAAGGAGGCTACCTGGCTACATTTGTGTTTTTCACAAACCTTTACAATGGATGCCATTTTTTAAATCTACACTGTATTAGAAAAAAATCTCTAATCAAATATTTTGTAATCTACTTGTGAGACACTAGGGGGCACTGCTGTCAAACTAAACAACACTTATGCAGCTTTTCAAAAATGGGCTTTCTATCCTCACATTGTTCAGTTAGACGTCTTTTTGATTAAGAGCTGTATGCTGATATATATCTTATTTATTTTGATTTCCTCCCAGGCCTGTGCAGATGTGCGAGCAGGCCCTGTGTTCTGGCAGCAGCTGGAAATCGTAGACAGACTCACAGGGAATCCCACCATGCCCGAGTGGCTGTCTACACACCCCTCACACAGGAACCGCTCCAGTCAGATGGACCGGCTCGTACCACAGGTTGGCTTACACACCACAAACTGCTGACGGTTGTGTCTGCGGAAGAATTTATTCACTGTCTCAACTCACAAACTAAAGTCAGAGTTTTTTATTTCTTTATTCTTGTTTCATGTTTGTTTCTTTGGACATAATTTGTAGCTTTAGGTGCTTTTATAAGATGTTATGTTGGAGCTAATGAAGCATCTGGAGAGAAGTATACCCACCTGCAGATACGGAGAGGGAGCCACAGAGGAAGCAGAGACTTGGGGAAGGAGAGCGAAGGATGCGGGGCCTTAGGAAGACAGGAAAACATTTTTTTTTTTTATGCCAAGCCCTGGATACTTGGAACAAGAAAAATGTTGTATAGGATTTGAATTTCTGGATCCTCATCATTAGACGTTTAGTCTCACAGGATGGGACACTGCTGGCACAGTGCAAAGGCAATCAATGATATCTTAAGGCTAAAGAGAAAGCAGGAGTGAATGAAGATGGCAGGTTTTGTGAAAAACAAAGATACACGGATGGGCGTTTAAATGCCTCTGAGGATTCTATGTAGCTCTAAGTGCTGCTGTAGTTGGAATACTGTCGCTTCATCAGAGCCTCCAAGCACTAAAGTTGAACAGATGGGCAAACCTCTAATTGTCCATCAGGTAGCTAAGTTGTGGAGTTTGTGCATCACTTGCCTCCCTGTGAGACGGGCTGACCTCTAGCAGCAGTTGTTGTGGAGGCCGGGATGTAGCTGCAGGCAGTGAAGTGATGAAGACTGCAGTGGGGGTATTGTTTGTGTGCGCGAGCTGATAACGCTCTGCTTCTGGTGTGATAATATAATACCCTGGCCGCACCAAACAGTTTGATCCAACCAAGCAGCACAGATGAACCGGCTAACAGCTGAGCTCCATCAGCTGCAAGTGATGCATAATTTGATGTTTTTAACCTTGCGAAGGGGTGACAGCCTCGAGCTACTTAACCCGACTCTTCTGGGGGCCACTCCTCCTCCACAAGTGTGCTCATCATCCTTAAGCAAACCAAATTATGTCCACAGGTAGAATGAGAGGAACAGGCTGCCAAGTTTGTGTTTATTCATGGTTTTGCACACTGTGTTTGCAAAGTATTCACACCTGTTCAACTTTTCCACGTTCTCTCCTGTAGCAGCCAGACGGTGCCTAATAGTGGAATAAAAAATGCATATAGTTTTCTACATATTTTATAAATACCAACTTATAGAGTTGGGTTGCATTTTTAGATTAAACTATATTCAGACCTCCTGTATTACCAATAAAAATCCAACTGTGGAATTTAACCTCAGCCTTAATGTTGACCAAGCTTTAAACATCTCTACCTGATGACTTTATTAGCTAATAATGATTATGGAACAGCTACAAACCTACCAAGACCAAGT
>NW_015155730.1:0-1975 GCF_000732505.1 Cyprinodon variegatus | reverse complement strand
GAGAGGAAAACAAGAAGAAAAGGGACAAGAAGAGAGGGACACAACCTAGAACAGATAATGGATGTCTATTCTATTAACATTTCTCTATCTGGATAATGGGGCTGTTTGATGTCTTCTCCATTCAAAGGGGCCCCTGCCTGTCTTTGCCTAGGGCCCCACATTTCCTAAATCCGCCCCTGATTAATGGGACCCAAATCCACAAAGCGTGCAGGAAACTTGGGTGTCATTTTGAAATTAGACGTTTCTAGCTCTATTACATAAATCTGTGTGCTACTGCTAACATTTGAACAATCATCCTTGTATTGAATTATCTACACATTAATCCATCGTTTGAATGAATCTCTAGTCCTCTGATGACATTGTGATGTCTGCAGTTATAGTAACTTCAGTTGTTTATTAAAATCTGGGTTTGGGGAGCATGTAACTACTGATCAGGAGGGGCCCTAAGATGGACCCTTGGCGATCACCTCATGTAATTGTTGTGGTCTCTGATGTAAATGACCTGCTGACACAAAAAGTCCCCCATACATTTTGACTTATTTCTAGATCGTTTTTGCAGTGAATGTTTACACGTCACGTACACTGCAAAAACGATATAAAATTTGTAAAAATGTCTTAAATCAAGTGTGTCTACTCTTAATTTAAGTAGGTAAATAAAATGATTTGCCAATGGAATGAGTATTTTTACTCTTAAAATAAGATAATTAGATAATATGCGCTTGAAATAAGACAATATAATTATTTTTTCTTATTTTAAAAGTAAATTGTCTTCTCCCATTGGCAAAGTTTCTCACTTACCCCCGTAATTCAAGAAAAAATGCACTTTTTATAAGAAAAATAGGACTTATGGAGATTTTAAATTTTTTGCAGTGTATACAGTCTCTGTACTGTGGTGATCATGGACGCCTGACTGGGAGTCGCAAAAGCAGCTGGTTATTGTTAGGAAGGTGATTAGCTGTTGAAAAACAGCGTTTTTAATAATCTTTCAGGTTAAAGGGAAGGTTAGAGATAGGCCTGTAATTCTGCAGTAGCAGCTTGTCCAAACTGCTCTTTTTCAACAGGTGTTTAATAATTGTTGTTTTTAAGGCTGGAGAGGAATCACTCGACAAAAAGGAAGTAAAATCTCATCTTATGACAGGCAGAACTGTGTTATGGTAAGTTGTGGGTTAAACACTGTGACAGCGGAACAAAGAGCTTAGTTGGTGTACCATTTTTTCTAGGTTTTGTCATTTTTTTGGTGACGTGGAAGAGCTTTGTTGTGGATATCCCGACTGCCCCTCAGATCTTTTGCCGTTTTAGGGGAAGAAATTAGCACATTTGTTGCAGGCAATGATGGAGAGAAGTTCAAATGCTACAGAGGCTTTATTGACCTGTCAATTATGGCAAATAAGGCATTAGCATTGTTTATTTGTTTACTCGTGATCTCAGACAAACAAGATTCTCTTCCATTTTTGTGTTGAAATTTCTATCTGTATAGTCTCCCTTTATCAATGTTATTTCACTTCCTGCATTCAGCTTTTCCACAATCCTTTTCTTCACTTCTCATCAGAGACTTTTTCTTCCTTTAAACAACCTTCACATTAATTGGTTCAATTGAACCAATGATTTCTGAGATTTTGGACTGAAAGTTATCTACAGCTCATCTATGGTTGCAGGGCAAAGTGGAGGTAGAGGAGTACATTTTTTGGCTAACCGAGATCATATGACACCAGTCCTTAAATCATTGCTTTGGCTCCCTCCAAATGGTCTTTAGCTAAAACACGTCTGAGTTGCTTATCAAGCATAAACTATATGCACTAGGGGTGTCAACAATAATCGATTCAGCGATGCAAGCACGATTCAGCATCGATGCGGCAACGTGCCATAATCGATTATGTCACTGTTTATTTTCTGGCCTCAAATGGACAAGTTGTGAAGTTTCAATTACTTCCGGGGGCATACCAACAACAATCAAGATGGCTGAGGCGGAGGGAGA
>NW_015155729.1:0-1976 GCF_000732505.1 Cyprinodon variegatus | reverse complement strand
AAGTTTTTAAAATTCTGGGTATTTGATATCAACCTTGAGTGAGAATAGAATTATATATTTTTTTCGCAAGTCCTTAAACAAAATCTGGATTTATTCTGATGTTAAGGTGGGCTAAAATGCATTTAGGAACAGATATTATCACTGGAAAAATTATCTAAAAATAAGTAAAAATTTTGTAAATGAAGTGTATTTACCCTTAATTTGAGTAGGTAAATGAGGTAGTTTGCCAATGGAATGAGCATTTTTACTCTTAAAATAAGATAATTTGATAACATGCACTTGAAATAAGACAATCCAATTGAGTTTCCTTATTCTAAATGTAAATTGTGTCACGGGTTCATTCCAAAAATAAAAACAAAAATGATGGCCCAGCCGAAAAATATCGTTTGTGCTTTTCTTTTATTGCTCCCCAGGTGAAAACGGTGACGATATTTACTGTGAAGCGAGAAAACAAAAACAAGTGTTTACAGGACTATTTACTCGGACAGCCAACACCACCATCAGATCCAGCACCCTCTCTCTCGCAAATGAGCTCAGCTCCCCTTTAAATACCCCTTTAGCCCCTCCCCCGGCTAAACCAAAATACAAATTTAGGGGTTTTAAGGACAAAAACAAAATAACAAAACTCAAAACCCAGTTTTCTGCATAGAAACTCAAAAATGACTTGATACAGTCTTCAAAACTGTAACGGATACTGAAGGTTGGATCCAATATTCAGCAGACAAACAGAAAGCTTCAAAACAGGTTTATTTAAAAAAAAATAACTGAAAGAGGACGATGGAAACTCCTCAGAGCGGGTTCTCTGATTCTCTGCTGAGACAGGAAACTCAGGTCAGTGACAAGAATGAAGAGTGGAGAGGACAACAAAAAGTCACTGACCTGGTTGACAGTTCAGTCCGAAAGTCAGAGAGGAGAAACACAGTCCACCGCTTGTGGTTGTTGCCGCTTCAGAGAACAGAGTGTGGGGGAGCCGGCGCCAGCCGATGCAGAGCGAGATACAGTGTCCGTGAGGGATTATGCAAAGCCGAAAACCAGTCCAGTGCAGTGTCAGAAACCAGGAGATCCGAGAGCCGAAGAGGTAACCAGGGAAAATCCAAGCCCGGGTCAGAAAAACAGTCCAAGTTCGATAACAGGCAAAATCAAGGCAGTCAGGCCAAAAACCAAACTAAGCAGGGCAGACAGGGAAAAAGGCAAAAACCAAAAACACATGGGCAAAAAAAACTGAAGAATTCCACAGAACAAAACACTTACTTTGATAGCTTGAGTAACTCACACTGAGACAGGTTGAATAATCCGACGCTGATGGCAGGAAAGCAAACAGCCTAAATAGCTGCAGGGACCAGGTGGATCGGATTGGCAGTAATCAGCCACAGGGCCAATTAGGCAGGTGAGCAGGAGCAGAAAGAAAAACCGAACCATCAGCGCCAGGATTATGACAAAAACGTCAGGAACATAAACAATATAAAAATACAAAACAAAACACCCAAAATGGTTAAGTCCTTTGTCACGTGACTGGCAAAGCGCGCTACTCTGCGCTATTTCCAGCGTGATGCAGAAGTGCTCTGGTTTGGCCCCCGTGCACGCGCTCCTGGCACCGCGCTTCCCTGGGCCAGAGGGAGCACGGACACGTACAGTAGAGTCTGGGATGGCTCCATCACAAATTGTCTTGTTCAATTGGCAACATTTCTCGTTTACCTCCTCAATTCAAGAAGAAATGCACTTATTTTAAGAAAAAATTACTTATCTAGATATCAATTTTTTCCAGTAGGACTAAGTTTCACATCAATGTGAAATAATCACTTTGTAAAATCTGGAAAGATCTCTCTTCAAAGCACTTCAGTATTTCCAACCCTTAATTACAGGAAATGGTTCATACCAATGCACATTTCTAAATTCAGAGGCTTCTTATCAAGTAGGGAGAAGAAATATTGTGTTTCAAGTCCTTAGAAACAAACAGTCTTTGTAGCATGAATCAC
>NW_015155728.1:0-1977 GCF_000732505.1 Cyprinodon variegatus | reverse complement strand
GTCGTTTCTAAATGCTACTTGGTAAATGGAATTTCCCATTGGGAACCTACTAGCACTAAGTTGCTAACTGGTTAGCAAGATGCTTCCGACAAACTGGCTACAATCGTTCTTGCTTGCGAACCTTCACTTTAAAACATTCACTTTATTCACTGGTGTAAAGTGGGGCACCACTCAGGAGAATTGGGAATTGCAACCGTATGAACAGCCGCTTCCCTACCTCTGTCACCTAGCAACCATGGCGGCTGACACAAAAAGCAGGCAAAGAATGGATACCAAACTTTCACTATTGTTCTGGGTGCTAATGAAATCTTCGAGGAGCTTCGAAGGCAGTGCCGTCATGGCGAATATGAGATTTATAGTCCCTACATTGCAGAGATATGAAATCTGTCCTTAAATGACCGCCACACCCATTTACACAGGGACAGACAAAAATAATCGGCCACATATCTGACTCAATAACCATTAGAAAAAATATTTAATCAATTCTAGACAGAACTATTCACCTACTTGTACCATGTTGAACTGCACTTCCAATATTTAACACTGTTTGGCACCATTTCCCTTTTTCCTCTGAGCATGGAGCAGCCATTTTGCTTGGACTCGCAATTAATTATGGAGGAAAAAGGCTTCATAGGATACAGCGGACCCTTCTTTTAAAAATGGGCAAAACAAGCTCACATAACGAGGAGTCCACAAATCCCAACAGACCTCAGCGTGGCGATATGACAGGATGGCCACTGGATTCGAACTTAGCGTCTTTGTCATGCATTAAACCAGACTGGACTCCCCTGGTTCAGTGGCTTTTGTCAGTTGTGAAAAACTTTTGGCGTCATTACCTGCTGTTCTGAGTTTTTTTGGTTCTGTTCAGGTTTTCATTTTGTGTTTTCAGTTACTCTTTGATTTCTGTTATTCTGTGTTTGCCGTTAAGATTTATGTCATTTTTAAATTACTTCTTCCTTATTGTTTCTTATAGTTTTCTCTTTTCAGCTTTCTTGGTATCGAATCCTCACTCCGGTTTTTCATATTGATTGTTTTCTGTTATCTTTTCCATGGAATATTAGTCATCTAAGTTTATTTAGTCTTTTCCCCATAATTTAGTTTTCAGTGAAAACTTTTCAATTTGTCGTCATGTGTTTCTATTTATTCCTTTTGGCCAAATTGGTCATTTCAGTTAGATTTAAGCTCCGTCATCTTTCCCTGTAGCTAACTATTGCCCCCTTGTCCGATTCTCCTTTTCCCTTCAGTTCCCTTTCAGCTCTTTCTGTCCACATCTCCTTTCTATCAGTTGATTATCCATTCATTGTTCCTCCCTAGTATTTATACTCCTGTGCAGCAAATTATTTTGTGGAGCATCTCCATTACCTCCTGTACTGTTCTGTTTCCTGTTGATTTTGGATTTGTTCTGATGTTGCCATCCCCTTCAATAAATCTCCAAATGCATCAGGTGATTCGGTCTCTGCACTTGGGTCTTTACCATACCCACATACTCTCCGTGACACTGTTTTGGTTTTGTTTAGTTTTCTTTTGAGTATTCAGTTTTACTTTGCTCCATGTTTTCTAGTTGTATTGGTTTAAATCGTATTTTGTTGTGTTTTCTGGTTATATTTGAGTTCTTAGGGTTTTCTTTGGCGCCCTCTTGTGTTGGTCTCCTTTTCTCTAGCTCCTTCTATAATCCTTTGTTCACACCTGCTCCCAATCAGCTCATTAGTCCTGTCTTTGTTCAGTCTCCCTGTGCGGTTCCTCAGTGCTGATTCCTCGTCTTTCACTGCCTCTTCTTGCATGTTTTCCCTGATGTCTCCACGGTTCTGGTTTGTTTTGCATTTTGCTTTGGATTTTTGGATTCCTGCCTCTGTTACCTGTTGAGAACTCCATTAAAACTATAAGAACTCACCTGTGTCACAGCCTCTGCATTTGGCTCCTCAAAACCTCAACCAAACCCTGACATTCTGACTTTCGTTCCCTTGGGCAAAACCCTTT
>NW_015155727.1:0-1977 GCF_000732505.1 Cyprinodon variegatus | reverse complement strand
TATTTAGGCCTACTGTTCAAAATTCATGTTTATTTGAATAAACACTTATTAAACACAAATACATCTTATTAAATGTTATTGATTTTCATCACCAGTTATCATACCAGAAAAGCTTTTTCAAGCAGTTTGTGATGAATTTTGAAACAGGAGATGAGCCCCTGTTCTAATGCGCCGCCTGGTTTGAGAAACCTGTTCAAAGACTTACTTTTACTTATTATTTAGGTAGCACACACATATCATGAATGTCTTTGGCAGAATTTAAATGAGCGATTTTAATCTAGGTTAATCTAGATTTATTCTAAGATTACAGTGAGATTTTAACTAATTGTCACTACAGAGATACATTTGGTGAAAATGTATATAAGTGAATAATAAGTAAGATGACAGTAAAATAACAAGAAAAAGATTAGATAAGATTAAATTTCTGTACCCGCTTCTCGTTTTGGGCTCTAATGGTATACATTCCTTTCTCATTTATAGATGTTGCCAAGGATAAGGAAGAAAATTCGACAGATCCATGGGTTTCTCTTACAGTCTTCAACCATTCCAGCTGACGAGCTGTGTCCCGCTGAAAAAGGAAAACAAACAATATTGGAGAAAAAAAATATTTTCAGGAAGGTGGTGACATTTCATGCTATTTATATACATTTTGAATATTAAAAGACACTGATGATTTAACAAGAAACACTGCGATTACTATAGCAAAAAAAGAAAACAACTTTAACAGGAAACGTTTACCTTTTTAAATAAGTTAAACCAGACAGGTCCCTATGCTAAATAACTTATCCATAGGAAATATTTAGGTTCTTTGCCACACATCCTTTCCTTAATGCTTGCACTATTCAAACACTTATCATGTAGGTTCTGCGTCTCTTTTCAGATATTTTGTTCATGTCTGGCCTATAATTTGAATATCTTTCTGTCTTTTTTTAATCAATCTACACAAATTGTTGTTGTTAAAGTTTAATGAATTGGAGAAATAAACATCAAAATATAATCTCATCATTGTAGTGGTGTTATAGTAAAAAGTGCATGAAAGTAAATTTCTTTATTTGCCAGAACTGACAATTATAGGGTGTTTAATGTATTCGACATAATTAAGGTATCTTTTATGTTGCTTTGTTTATTTTTTCTTTTTTTTTTTTTTGTACATATAATTTAGAACCTGATCTTCATAATATTTGCATGTCTTAAAATGACTTAGACAAAATCTATTATCATTTTATATACATAGAGTATATACAAAACAAATTCCATTTTGTAAAGCTCTCATGACATTTCTATTTCCATTGGCCTTGCCTATGTAGGCAAGCCCACATGTTACTGATGTAACTTTTAAGGATTCTTTATTAGTAAATTCTTTATCTCTTATTAGTCATTATAAGTTGAAGATTCAAAAAGTTACTAGGTAAGATAACTATCAATAAAAATTATATTTGTCTAATTTCATAAATGTGAGTCAATATATGTAAATTAGTTTAATATTTGTGTTTTTGGTTGACTCATACTGTACCTATATTTTATATCAGCTTTCCAAATACAAGTCAGAACTTTCCAAAATACAAGTAGAAATCTAAATTTTATGAGTAAAAATTGTAACCATAAGTATGAATGAAAATTTACAAGTACAAACCTATAACCTTGATTAATCTGTTACACCCCTTAGTAGTTGGTGGCAATAATACACTTGAAGGTCATTCAGCAAACACCATTACACAAGAAGAGAAAGAATTCAAAAACAAAAACAATATTATGTCAATGCCTTCAGGTGTGTTGTCACCAACAACTGGCAAGGAGCGAAATAGTTTCATTAAGGATTGTAGATTAAAAGGCATACTTGATTCATACCTGGAGATTTGTATTTTGTATCAAGGAATTTATTATTTGTATTCATAACTTTGGAATTTGTAATTGTGTTGTTGCAAATACCTATATGTATAACCATTATTCATAACTTTTAAAGCATCCAAAGTCACA
>NW_015155726.1:0-1978 GCF_000732505.1 Cyprinodon variegatus | reverse complement strand
ATCACAGGCAATTTCTGAAAAACAAATAACTGCAATAGTTAATAAACAAACCTTATAGTTACTAAATTACCCAAACTGATTAAAACAACAACATGTGCCAAAAAAAACAGATCATGTATTGTTGTTTTATTTTCTCTGTCATGTAAACGGTTTTGGCCCTCCTCAGAAAAAAAAAATCAGCTGGGTGGAAGGAAATGTGTGAATCTTCTGATTTTAGAACAGGCTGCAACTAAGTTTCCAATTTGACAAAATTATTTATTAGAAGAGAAAATGAGTGAACTATTTAAGTTGGCCTGCATCAAATGTGCTGTCAGGTAGAGATGCTTACATATTTTCTATCTGTTGGGGGAAAATATGCCTTCAAGGCGTCAATGTCAGCTATTTTTCAAAGTGACAACTGAGACAATCTGTTGGTCTCGGAAAGAATTTCTGCTCCAAGGAATAGACTGACCCCGAAGAGTGGTAGCTAACAGGGCTAGCTAACAAGCTAAAAACTTACCAGTAGACAATCCGTGTTGATTTCCGACTTGGGGTCTTGTAACATAGCATCGATTTTCTCAAACCGTGCCTCCATGCCTTCTCCTCCAGACATTTTTGCTGCCAATTACAGTTCCAAGAGTAGGGTATGAAGAAAAAAAAAAACAGCTCCCAGGCGAGGCAAGAAAGCTGGCTAGCTAGCTAGCTAGCCGTTGCCAGTTGCAGCTAGCCAGCCGAACGTCCCTTTCTTCGTGTGAACTTCACGCTGCACCTCAAAGAAAATACATCGCTGTCCCAGAGCTTTTAGAGAAAATTAAGACGTTCAAGTGGCACCTACCACTCCACATTTTCCAAGTCGGGGAATGTTTTCCCCCCTCTTCACTGCGAGTGGCAACCAACTTCAGTGTCAAAAGATAAATGCGGCGACAGATTAGACAACCGTAGGATGCCTCTGAGGATAAGGGCTTAAAACGTTGCAAACAAAAGGCAATTATAGGCAAATGCAATGTTCAAAAATAAACAGAGGGAAGACTAATCCAGGCGTGTTCCCATAGCTGTGCCAGGCCCATGCAGAAAGCCGCAATCTGACAGCTCAAAAGTAGAAGTTGTGGTGGAAAAAACTTCTGCTTCTTCCAAATTTCGAAGTTTAAATACGGGAGACGCTTTCAGGTTTTTCAACGGCAGTCCTTCCGCTGCGTCCCTTCAGCTGTCCGTGAAAGTCGAGTTTCCCCCCTTCTCAACAGCAAGAGCCTCACGACGAATATAAATAGGAATCACGTAAGTTGTGTGTTAGTTTTCGGAAAACAATCGCATACTGTGCACAATTTCTCTCACACAGCTCGGCCAACATGTCCGCCTTCCTGTTCAAACACCCCGGAGGAGCTGCTTCAAAATGTCAAAGGCAGTGCGCATGCGCGGCGCCGCGCCGCACCAAAGGAGCCCAGGCGCAACACGTTGCAATCCTAATGTTTCACTTAATCATTTTAAAAACACATTTTATAAAAATAATTTAAAAACAGAGAGAAATAATATAACATGTATAGATAATAAAGAAATACCATATTCCAGATGCTTCCAGTGATTCAGCTATTCTTTTCTACCATTTCCTGTTTGTTTCGGTAATATAAACCATATATGGTTTTCTTGGTCACACAGCGAAACATTGCAGTAAAAAAAAATTAAGAGCGCTTCAAAAGATATATGTTTTGCACGCAAATGTTACTTACTTAATTTCTTTTTTGCCATTATTTTTACACAGTCTGGTATTTTCGAACTTAAAAATAACTATTTAATAACTATTTAACTATTTATAATATAACACAATTTGTTGTGAAAAATAGGGACATTAACAGAATAACTGATCATTATTACCAGTAGAGCTTTACCTTGTTCCTTTGAAGAGAAGGAATGAGATAGATAGATAGATAGATAGATAGATAGATAGATAGATAGATAGATAGATAGATAGATAGATAGATAGATAGATAGATAGATAGATAGA
>NW_015155725.1:0-1979 GCF_000732505.1 Cyprinodon variegatus | reverse complement strand
AGACTTTACTCAATATCAAGAAAAATAAACTTGTGTCTAGTGTGATGAAAAATGGCCACTTTGGAGCCTAATTGGCAACGGTATAAGATATGAATAAACGTTGGAACTGCTTTTAACCATGAGGGAGTTAAGATCTGCACTGGGAATAAAAATGGACCCGCAGTTGTTGCCTGGCTGACCAGAATGACAATTTGTTTTCAATATACACCATGTAAGTCTGGAAAGGTTTAGACTCCTCAGTCTGAGGTGAAATTTGGGCCACCTCAAAAGTGTTGAAGCTTAACTTCCTTTACACGACCCAAAAACCAACAGTGCTTCCACTCTGAGTTTTTCACCCGCGCTCAAAAAACAAACAAAACAAGAATGGGAGTGGTGCAGGAGCGGGAGTCATTCTGAATGGGAGTGGGAGTAATTTCACCAGGAGTGGGACGGGACAGGATTTAGATTTCTATTCTAGCCCGGGATCGGGACGGGACACAATTCTTTTCTGTGGGAGTGGGACGGGACAGGAGTGATAATCCACTCCCGTGTCAGTCTCTATTTCACACTAGCTAGCTTCATATTCCTCTTCTACTCGTCTGGCTTCAGGATAGACGAGTCCAAGTAGCGCCCTCTCACTGTGGAGCTGAGTCCGACGTGGTGTTTAGACGTACAGCGTGAGCAGGTAGATCGCAACAGAGCGTCTGGTCACACAGTGTGAGAACATACATCATGAGCTGTAGCTGTGTGCAACGATCGAAAAAATGGCATAGTGTATGCCCGGCTTAAAACTGACTGGACCAATCACAGCATGAGAGAGTGGGAGTTTAAGCTCACACCAGAATTATGGACCAAAGAGTAAAAGCACTTTTCTGTATCCATATCAGTCACAATTGTGACTGATATGGATACAGAACCCTAGGGTTAGGGTTAGGGTTCAGCAATTTTTTTTATTGATGCACTTTATTATATCCCCAATATCCTAGATACAATTTCTAAGTTATATCCTACACAAAGTTATAAGTTTAACAATTGGCTGCTCTAAGAGTTTCTTAAAAAAAAAAAAAATCAACTGTTTTTGTGCCCCATCTGTTTGGTTAAAGGCCGTTTTTGCAAACTCTGTTGTTCCTTCCTTTGAAATCAGACTTTACTCGCTGCTCTCCAGCATGATATGCATGAACACTGCGGTCAGTCTGGCTGGGTACCAGTGTTGGCCTTCTTTTCCTAAAAATTTAAGATGCCTCATTCTAAATAATTTCAGTATTTATAACTTCGCTCTCTCAGATGACATCATGCATGATTATGCCTGTGCACTGCGTGGCAGATTGCCGTGCTTTTCCTTTTCGCGCATGCGTATGCAAATATGTTTCATTTCTTCTTGTCGCCAGAGGAACTACTAAAATGCTATAACTTGCGCTGTGCTTTTTTAAGGCAAAGCAAGTTTATTTTTATGGCATATTTTAGAAACATGACTCTCAGATTGCTGTAAATGAGCAAAACATAAAAGAAAATACACAGAGGTAGAATATTTCACAGGGGCATAATGGAGACAGGGAACAAAAAGTTGAACTCCAAAACTTAAACTAGTAATTTCAAAGGTAACTCTGAACAAATGAACACTTTTTATAATTTTGTTGGATTTTTTTCCCAGATTATTGGAGCACAATGGTATAAGATGTGGGAATAGCAATGGCATTTACAGCTAACATGAGATCAGTGCATTTTTCATTCACATGCTTCCGCTCGCTTGACATTTTGCTAGCAATTTGGTTTACCTATGGGGACAAAGCTTCACTTGTTTCATCCTCCTTTTTTTAATCTCAACATGGCAAACCTGGATATTACAGATCGAGTCACACTGCTTTATTTATTTTGAAAAGACAAACAATTTGCATCTTTACATCCACCAAATCCTTTTGAGATATTCCCAGTTTATGGGCCCCAGGAAGTACAGTTCAGACTTAGACAACTTTTATTGTCGTCTTGGCTCAGGACAGGCA
>NW_015155724.1:0-1980 GCF_000732505.1 Cyprinodon variegatus | reverse complement strand
AGGTCCTGATCTACCTGGACTGGGTCCTCCAAGGTCCTGATCTACCTGGACTGGGTCCTCCAAGGTCCCGGTCTACCTGGACTGGGTCTTCCAAGGACCCAGTCTACTCGAACTGAGTCCTACAAGGACCCGGTCTACCTGAACTGGGTCCTCCAAGGTCCTGATCTACCTGAACTGGGTCCTCCAAGGACCTGGTCTACTCCCGGCACAGTGTGTTGCAGTTATGTTTGATTTATGCTCAATATTGAAGCTTGGTCTCCAATAAGTTAATCCACGCCACAACGCCAGAGGGCCAATCAGGAACTAGCCGTGGGTCTCGATACGGCGAGGCGGTGAGGAAGTGGGGGCAAGTTTGTCCAACAATGGAGGGACATGAGGGCCAAAAAGAGCGGGGATCCAGGTGGAAAAAGGGTCCCAGCGTTCTCACGCACCTCGCTCTGCTAGCTGCTCCATCTTCACCAGTCGTTTTCCACAATGGCGGTCAGACAAACAAAACAAGCTGGTAAGGAACGAAACAGGAAATGCGCATAGTGTAGAGCGGATGTAGATCTGACCAATCAGAGGCCTCCTGTCTGCGGCACTGTCTGCGGTCACCTTCAATTTGGAGAGGTGCAGCAGAGTGTCTGTGGAAGGGGGCGGGGCATATCTTTGTTGACTGCGACACACTAGCAGACGACCTGGTTTCTGAGCATAAATCAGGCTTTAAAGGTACCAGTCATCAAGCTAACAACCACTGGGACGGTAAATAGGCGGCGCCAAGACCAGTTCAGACCAGTACCGTCCTGAAGCACTGCTTATAACCGATACTGGTTGTTAAACGTGTAGCGTGAGTGGACCTGGCTAATCCACAGAACTGTACATGTGGTTCTTTGTTTAGAGAAGGACCAAGTTGAGCAGGAACAGAACCAGCTGAGACAGGAACGGTCGCACCTTCAGTCCCGGCTGGACGCGGCTCAGACCGAGTGTCAGAAAGAGAGAGAGGTGAGACGATCGTGGCGTGATTTCTCATTTCTGCCGCACGCTAAGGTGGATTTAAGCAAACAGATCTAGGCTAAACAGACAGAAAATGGAGGAAAGGTTTTAGTTTCTTTATCAGTCTATATTATGCAGAGTACCAATGGGAACACTGGGCTTTGACTAGGCCGTCCAGTCTCAGCCTCTTTCCTGCAGCTTTCCTTCATTAGATTTAGCTCCATCCATCTGCAATCCGACTAGCTACCTTGATCCTTCCTAAACGGTAGCCTCCCCACAGCATAATGCTTCCACCACCATGTTTTCACATGTCTTCAGGGCAATCTTTGGTTTTAGTTTTCCTCATATCATCTTCTATATTGAAGCCAGAAAGGTGTTTCTAGTCTCATCTGTCCAGAACATCTCATTACAACGTATTACTTCAACAACACTTGGCCTGGTCCCTCCTGAGCTACCATGGGTCTCTCTTGTTTTATAGTGTAGATTATTGTAGAATTCGAACCCAGACATCATTTCCCTTCCAATCCACAGTTCTGCTCTAACTTCACCATCAGAATGGTCATCTGTATGGCACAGAGCAAATCTGTACCTGCAAAAATTGTTCAAGCAAATTTTATTACATTTAAACTGGATTTAATCAATTCAAACTGAATAAACTGGCTTTGAAACTGAAGTTAAATGCATGTAAAGGTCCAGTTTGGTTAATTTCTTCCTGCCAAACATTGTGGTTCTGGAGACGGACCAGACTACGGAGACGGACCAGAGCAAGGAGACGGACCAGAGTTGAACTCAATGACTGTGATGATCTTCTTGTTGGACTTAGCTGGTCTCGACCGTTTCCAGTATCTCATTCAGTGGCTTGGATCGCAGTGGAAAAAATCTAATCTTCCATAACAAGATCAGATCCAAGTCACCAATGGGCAAAGAAATCTTTGGGTTTGGTTTATTTGACTGAAGTTGTTCGCTGGACGTTCCCAGCAGACCCTCAGTTCTCTCTTGGTTCCTGCT
>NW_015155723.1:0-1981 GCF_000732505.1 Cyprinodon variegatus | reverse complement strand
CCCCAGAGAGTTTTATTCCACATTGCAAATAAAATAAAAAGTGACTCACAAGCAGCCGGCGAGGCCGACCTGCGGTCCGACTCATTGGTCGGTAGATGAGTGGGCGGGGCGGCAGAGGAAAAAAAAAAAAGGTCAGAGCACGTGGAGTCGACAGTGACTCACTGGATGGTTTTAAAGATAAGCGGAGCGAGCAGGGAGGAAGGGAGCGAGGAGAAGTACAGCGCTCTGGGAGCGTGAGGCAGAACAGGCGTCAGCGGGTGGAGGGGGATAAATGCTGATAAGGACCAGAGATAAACGGAAACAAGATGGAGGGGGGGTGCTGATCAGGGCCTGGGTACGTGTGGGGAAAGCAAAGGAGCTGCGGGACGATGTGAATGAAGATAAAGACAAAGAACGGGAGAGAGAGACGAACTTTAAGGAGGCAAAGATCAGAAACTCTCTGAGGTTCATTTGAGGTCAATCCACAGAAAGGTGTTTAACCAGAACCATCAAATGTTACACCACTACGGGTTACAGTAGGGACCGCAGCCTGTCAAGAAGAGATAAAATGTTATCCGTTTCCTTGGTTACCGTGGTGATATCCTCTCTGCACAGCGTGGTTATATTTAACACTTCATAGAAGTACGGAAAAAGAAAAGTTGCTGCAGATGGATGCCTACACAGAAGGTTTTCAGAGAGAAAAACTGGTCATAGAAGTTCACTCCTGAAACAAGTCATCTGGTGCTTCCCAGCTGGACCAAAGATCTGCTTCAGAGCAGAACCGAGGCCTGGAGCGGAGAGGACCCGGCACATTAAAGGTCAGGCAGACTAGAAACCGTGTTCAACCAGGACCAATGCTCCCATCACACTGGGAACAAGCAGGACCACCAGTCTGACTTCAGTCCTTAAAGGGGAACACCGGTTTTTGTTTAACATTTTAAACATTTTCCGTTATTCCATCATGTTCTACTCTCCCATATGAGTTTAGTGTCATTTGGAGCCGTTCTGAAGATATTCTGTTAGGTTATATCCAGTAACGTCTTCCTATGGGCAACGACTTGAAGGCACAAACTAAACTGTTCATCATTTATTCTTTATGGTACGCCAGCATTCAGAACATGGAGGACAATCACTGTCCCCCAGACATCCACAGTTAGATTTTTTTAAAACAAAGCGGCGTGTGTATGACGTCATCTACGTGCGCCGGCTACCGTTCATTCATCCTGTCCGCTGAACTGCTGCTAGTTTTCCTCACATGCCTGGAAGATGTCTAGAGCTGCTACCACAGATGATCTGGCTCTCCAGATGAACGATTCAGATGAGCTAGAATGAATAGAAGGGGTAGAGCGTAGCCGCCTGTGGCCCGGGCTGCCTGTCACTACTACAGTCTGCCGCGCGGATGACGTCATACACACTCCTCTTTGTTTGAGTGGCTCTTGTTTTCTGACAGTAGGAATAGAGGAAAGGGGGTATGAGAGAGGTGGTTAGTGCACACTAACCACCTGCACGCCCAGTATAGCAGTGTTTTGCTGCTGGATGCATAAATAAGCTTTCTGGAGCCCAGCGTGCCGAAGCTAGCGCCTGGTTCCTTCAACAGCTGCTAAATGGAATGCCATCTCGCCATTTTTTTTTTAGACCTTTATCTACGGTCATGACATCTTCCACGGTGATCAAGAACTCCATTGTTCCCACTCCATGCAATTCTGTTCTCTCTATCGTCCTTCTCGCAAAACACAAAGTTTCATTTATTTAGTTTTTGACTTTTTACACGACTCTCTGTTGAATGGAGCCGTAAACGGCGCAGGGTGGCTTTCTGTGTAGCACTGAACCACAATTTGGCGACCTGAGCAAGAAACCAGAGGAGGAGGTACCCGCTTTCCCAAGACACGCCCCCTTCTTCTTCTGACTGGCTAATACTGTTAGTTTCAGAGCGCTCCTTTGCTACCATTGGCTGACAAACGTAAGAGGGACATTTTTATTTTTACCATCTTTTACCATTTTT
>NW_015155722.1:0-1981 GCF_000732505.1 Cyprinodon variegatus | reverse complement strand
CTCTTTTGAACACATAATGTTTTGGGAAGAAAAACGTTTTATTTCGCTGGGTCTAGCAAACCTGCCGGACTACTTTTGGCTTGACCAAAGCTGGACGATAACTCTGCTCACAGGATGCTGCCAGGGGTAAGTCAGTGTGATTGCATGACACTGGTGATGGGGATGCCATACAGATTCATGTCAAAAATACCGAACTATCCCTTTAATTTCAATACAGGCCAGGTGATCCCATCTCATCATATTGACACACAATTCATGATTCACCTATTCTCCGTTGGACATAATTTGCGCTTGGACATTCTCATCTCAAATAACTGGATAATCAAACTATGGACTTAAATGCGTGTCAGTCAGACGTGCTGACCGGTGGGGAAATGTAGGATTTTTGTGCACATTCATTAGACATACTGCAGTACTGTATATATTTATTTTATTTGTATATTTTTTGGGTTCTTTGTATGGTTTATGTTTTGTGGTGTTTATTTTACTTTTTTTCCATCTACAAAAAATAAATATGATTGAAATCAGTTATTCCTTTGTATTGGTTTTTATTAATTACTGACAACAGGTCCTGCAGACGAATTTAGCCTTCTTATATGCCTGCTAGTCTTTAGTAACTAAACTAGTGTTACAGGTCTACATGTGCTATGTGGATATGGAGAAGGCATTAGACCGTGTCCCTCAGGGGTCCTGTGGGGGGTACTCCGGGAGTATGGATTACTGGGCCCTTTAATAAGGGCTGTTAGGTCTCTGTATGACAGGTGTCAGAGCCTGGTCAGCATTGCCAGCAGTAAGTCGGACTCATTTCCGGGAAGTGTGGGACTCCATCAAAGTTGCCCTTTGTCACCGATTCTGTTCATAACTTAAATGGACATTTTCTAGGTGCAGCCAAGGTGTTGAGAGGATCCGTTTTGGTGGCCTTTGGATCGCGTCTCTGTTATTTGCAGATGACATGGTTCTATTGGCTTCACCAGGGCATGATCTACAGCTCTCACTGGAGCAGTTCGTAGCTGAGTGTTAAGCGGCCGGGATGAGGATCAGTGCCTCCAAATCCAAGACCATAGTCTTGACCCGGAAAAGGGTACAATGCCTTTTCTGGGCTGGGGAGGATGTTCTTCCCCTAGGAGTTTAAGTTTAGGGGAAGATACAGCGGGAGATGGACAGGCAGATTGGTGCGGCATCTGATGTGAAGTGGGCACAGTACCAGTCCATTGTGGTGAAGAGAGAATTGAGCCAAAAGGCAAAGCTCTCGATTTACCGGTCAATCTACGTTCCTAAAATTTCTCTTCTATCTGTACATGCAATCTGCATATTATCACACGGAAATACTTTATTCTTAAAAGGGTAAACAATGATTTTGTTAGTCAATAACAAACATGGACCTTTATTAAATTATATTATAAATGTATGTTCTGATATTTATTTTTAAGGAATCATTCGAGCTTAACAAGCAACAGCGTCGTCTAGTCCTACTGGAAAGACAGTAATGTATATAAATCCTTTTACAAATAGCAGAACAATCTCTTCCCTAGCTTACTAGTTAAACCATACGGAGTAGCAGGTTCCACTGAAAGAAGATTCAGAATCAGTCATTGTGAGTAAACAAAATTAGACGTAGACAAATTTTATTGTTATGTTTTATACACAGAGTGTATACAAAACAACATTTCGATGCATACAGCTTTTCAACGTTGAATTAGGAGCTTAAGACAGTGAAATGAACATTACCTTTTATGAAGTGCAGCGGTGATCAAGAATTTAGAAAGTGTAGGAGAAAAGGAAAACCAGTTTAAAGTCATTGTGCAAAAAGCATTGACATGGAGAGGTTCGTCAAAATTGCAGTATTTGAGCTGAGATGAGGAATGCAGATTGCATTTCAAAGACTAGTCTCCTGCATGTTGGTTTATAAAACTTTGACCTTTTACATCATTTTGAAAAAGAAGCGAATGACTGGTCTCCTGCATGTTGGTTTATAAAACTT
>NW_015155721.1:0-1982 GCF_000732505.1 Cyprinodon variegatus | reverse complement strand
ATCAAAAAAGTACTCCAGAGTGTTGTTCAGCATGGGGGTGAGTAGAAAATGAAGGCTAATCATGTTTTGGGTGTACTATTCCTTTAATGACATTCATACAAAATGTACGTAAACTTTTAACAGGTAGTGGATTTACTACAGATTTAGAGTATCTGACATTTAATTCCAGTAAATACCTGAAGATGGAGCTAATTTCCACTGCATGCCAAGTTTTTTGAGCTAGAAACTTCTTGGAATAGTTTTTTTGTAGCTGAAATGTGTTTTCTTCTGTGTCACACCATGGTATATTTGGTATTAGATATAAATTCAACACAAAAAAAAAGATAGAATGTCTTTGTAACTGGCTACTGGTAAAACCCATTTTCTCCAAATCTTATATGAACTTTTTCTTCTTTCTAATTTCTTAAGATGTTTTGAGTTAATCTGATAACACCTGCCGCGACCATTAACCTGTGTTAACACAGTTTTCTTTGGCCTTTGAAGGTCACTGTTGTTGCATTTGAGGTGATGTGTTATTTCTAATCAAGCTGATAGAATAACCAGGCAGTGGGGGCAAATTCCTCTTTGATTGGCTTAAGGAGGATCTCATTTCAATGGGCATCTTTTATCAGGCTGGATTTGGCTCAGACGAAACTCTGACCCTGAGCGACACTTGGACCAGGTTCACAAACCGACCAAAAGATCTGAGGATGCACTTCCACACATTAACCTGTTGTTCACACTTGCTCCCACTAGTCTTTGTTGATTTCTCTCCATGTCACTTTCTCTTGCTTATTAAAGTTTCTCGTACAACTGTATAAGTCAGTCTTCACAGCATCCATTCATCACCTGGGTTTTTCCCACATGCTTTCAAAAACATGCAAGTCAGCAGGATTAGAAAGTCTAACTTGATGCTAGAAATCACTCAAGCAGGAATGTTTAATATAACACTCAGCTTTATTGTCGTCACTCAGGTCAACAAGGAGCGTCTGTACCTTCCCCTGAAGCTGGGCCCAGGAAAGGTCAACATGTCCTCCTTGGGGATGTTGCTTATTCTTGAGACAGACTTTGGACTAAAGGTGTCGTATGACTGGAATACTCTTTTCCTTTTGACTCTACCCAGAGATCTTTACAACACCTCCTGTGGCCTCTGCCATGGCATGCCCTTATCCCCTCCCACCTTAACCACCACAGACTGGGGCATGACCTGGGCAGAGAGGGACACCTTCTGCCAGGTTGGCTGTGGTGACTCCTGTCCTCGCTGTGGCCTTGGAGAAAAGACCATGTCAAACACCGCCCCTCTCATGGTGGCAGACTCCAGCATGAACAATGACAACGAAGATGAGCCTAACGGGCTCGCCACAGGCATACGTTTCCACGTTGGAGACGGACTGTACGTCTTTGTGGAGCCTGAGGCCGTAAGGCTCTGTGGACTGATTGTGGATCGAGGAGGTGTGTTTGCTCGCTGTCACAGCAAGGTGGCGCCTGCTTTCTTTTATCAGAGCTGCCTCCAGGACACATGTTTGGATCAAGGAGCTCAGGATACAATCTGTAACTGGCTACAGATCTACGCCAGCACCTGTCAGACCCAGGGAGTTCATTTAACTGGTTGGAGGAGTGAAACACCATGTGGTGAGTCTCCCTATCTGCTTTTTAACCTATACTATAATGTACATTGATGTAAACCCCATCTATCCATCATCTTTTACTTATCTGTTTTTTTTTTAGTTCAATTCATTTATATACAGCAGCTGCCCACGATGCAGCTGTATATATTGGCAGAATTGGTTTAATTAATTAATTAAAATTAGAAGAGGACAAACAGCCTGTTTGAAGTCATGACCTAAAGTCACAAAAAGATTTAAGACCTGAAACCACTGTGTCATTAGAAACCATTCAGGTTATCTTGGATTATTATTTGGTGGAATTATATAAGATAAGCATTGACACACTCTCAGATGAAACCACCATGATTGACTGTAGTTTAACAGCTGAAATCCCCC
>NW_015155720.1:0-1983 GCF_000732505.1 Cyprinodon variegatus | reverse complement strand
CCCCCCCCCCCCCCTCACTGGCAGAATGTGTGTGGAGTCTAAGTTTAGCTTTAATTCCTTTTTAAACGGCGTTCGTCCATTAGCATATAAAGCAGCATTTTTGGCAGCTGAAATGACGGTTCTTCAAATTTAACTTCTTTCCTTAATTTTAATAAATTCTTTAGTGCTGCACAGCTAGAGCAATGGCTCTGTGAATCAGTGAAATATTTCATAAATTTAAAAATTTTTTTGTACTGTAAAGTAAAATTAAAAATGAAGATGTCAGGTTTCAATAGAGTGAAAATAATAATTTTCTGCTTTGGTCAAGCAGAACTGGACTTGGGGCTTTCCCTGGATTTGGTCAGGAATGGGGGAAAAAAAGCGGTGTTAGTCATGGATGAAATCGTAATAACTATAAAAGTAAGGTGGAAAAAAACAAACATTACATTTTAATGCCTTCATTGGATAACTATATGGCTGTAACGCGTCACAGCTATGTTAGAACCTACGAATACAAATGCCTTTTCTGAAAAATAAACCATTTAAAATGTACTTTTTAATGACACGACCTTAATAAAGAAATGGGGCTCCAGTGGCGAGAGGGAGAGAAAAATTGAATCTAATTTTAAGTATCCCTTACCTTTTTGCATACCTGAATGGAAAAGCAAATGACTAAGGAACTGTAAGCCCAAAATACATGTGATGCATCATCTCAAAGCTAATCTCTAGTTTCTGAAATGATAAATGGTGTGAGTAAAATACACCCCAAGCTGCATCAGTTCAAACATGACTCGGTCCTTTTTCCTCTCAAAAATAGATCTTTTTTTAGCAGTAACAATTAGCATGTGTCATCATATTACATATTGCATGATGATTTCTGTGTGTTACAGACCCCGATTGCACTGAAGTGCATATAACAATAAAGTAGTGAATCTCAATCTATTTACTTTATTTTTGTTTTTTAAATAGGCCTATAGGCTCATAGGTCCATTAAAAACAAAATAAATTTCACATCACCCCCTGTTCAAAGTACTTTCAGAGGCCCTGAAGACGTTAGTTATTGTTACTACTGTAATGGAGTGTAATATCTCCCACATTCAGGACTTTGCTCTTAATATTAATCAGTGTTTTGTGTTCAGTTGTAGCAGCCAGACTGTTTGGCAGCAACTTCCATCACCAAACCCTCAGCACATCTGGAGGCTGAAGGTTTCCAGCTTCCCTGCTCTGCCTCCAGCAAGCTCCACCCACATGGGTCATGGAGGGCCAGCTGCACCAGAGGATCCAGAGGTACAAACTGACTGTCTTCTTTGGGCCTCGTTCACCTTAAAACTGTTAAGAAACTGACTGGAAAGTTGAAGTTCGTGTTTAATTGGGGCAGGGAGGAGCGACTGTGGCTGTTAAATGCAGAGAAGCTGCTGGTTGGGTTCTCCTCATCCATGAACCTGCTGATCAGCATTTTTAGGTTTCTTTCCCTGTAGCTGCTTTAGATGCTGGGTTATAAGCCAATGCTGATGATGGGAATTGCAGCTGTTTTCCCACTATAACAAGTCCCAAACCCAGAAAGTTGAACTAAACATGGAAGGTCTGCAGATCATGACCAGATCAGGGAAATCACCTCCTACAGATGTTGCACAGTGACCTTTTTGTTTTTTTTTACTGGTGGAAATTATTTTTTTTATAAACTTGAAGGTTTATATCTTTGTAAAACACAAATACAACTATGATGCTGTAAAACTTATTTTTATTCATTTCAGGTCTACTTCTTGTGCCATATAGAACTTTGCTCAACTGTTTATGGTCAATGTGGTGTGAGCTGCAACAAAGGTGAGATCTGAGATATAAATTAAATCTTAAAATCCTTTTAATCATGTTTTTTTTAGAAAACCACAGGTAGAAAACATTTGCTTTAACAAGAACAATAGAAGAATCCTGTTTGTACCTGCAGGCTGATCCATTTTCAGATGATTGACATTCTGCTGTAATATAAGAATAGAATAGAAAATC
>NW_015155719.1:0-1984 GCF_000732505.1 Cyprinodon variegatus | reverse complement strand
CTATAGAAATAAACTGAATAGAATTGTTTGCATTTCTAATAAGACCAGAGCTATGATGCTGCCATCTTAAAGAAACAGCCGAACTAAAGAGATTTCCGATTAAATTCAGGAATGAAATGCTAAGCAGGAAGACTGTCATCAGGTTTCTTTGGGTTAACTGGATCTTTTCCTCAGATCAGGAGAAATGTTGGGCTGAGGTAGGACACTCTGCTTCCCTGCTTCTCTTATCAAATGGATTCTTCCCTCAGCAGAGCAGCACAAACAAAAACAGGAAGCCAGACGTTCTTCACTCACGTTGTAGGCGTGGATAATCAGATGAATGACATTCTTGGAGTCCTGGTCCAGGTTCTCCACTCTGGTTCCAGGTATCAGAGCTGTAATGTTCTGGGAAACATGAAGCAAATGCAAATATTTCAGCGAAGCTCAAACTGATGAAAAAAGAAAAGAAAAAGGGGATGAAAGAAACCTTATAAATAACGTAGAAGCGTCTGGTCACAGCGAAGATGAGGAAGATGTTGTTTTCTGCCAGTTTCTCTCCAAGCAGAGCAAGGGATGGATAATCCTGCAGAGGGAGAAGAGGGAGAGCAGCAGTTGGTGTTTGATCCAAATGTGCTGCCAGGGATTTACACGCCAGGACAGATGAGGTGGCTGGATGCTCCTAAAGCCTGCAGGCAACCTTTGACCTTTCAAAGAAATGATCACAACCACAGACTGCTGGATTTCATGTCTTCTCAACAAGCTTTGCTTCTTTGACGCCTCATTAATTCTGGAAATTTCAGTTTATATTGGGATTAAATGCAATAAGCTGAAATAAAGGAACCCTTTCCTTTATTCTGATAACATTTTTATGCATCCAGTCAGCTTCACTAAATTCCAAAGACAGTCTGGATCAAGATGGAAGCAGCTCCTTGACCTGAGTGTCTCATTAAGGCGGATTATTTTTAATGCTGTTAAAGATTCTCAGTCATCCAGGTCAAGCTTGAAAAGTTAAGCTGAACTTTTCAAGCTTGACCTGGATGACTGAGAATCTTTAACAGCATTAAAAATAATCCGCCTTAATGAGACACTCAGGTCAAGGAGCTGCTTCCATCTTGATCCAGACTGTCTTTGGAATTTAGTGAAGCTGACTGGATGCATAAAAATGTTATCAGAATAAAGGAAAGGGTTCCTTTATTTCAGCTTATTGCATTTAATCCCAATATAAACTGAAATTTCCAGAATTAATGAGGCGTCAAAGAAGCAAAGCTTGTTGAGAAGACATGAAATCCAGCAGTCTGTGGTTGTGATCATTTCTTTGAAAGGTCAAAGGTTGCCTGCAGGCTTTAGGAGCATCCAGCCACCTCATCTGTCCTGGCGTGTAAATCCCTGGCAGCACATTTGGATCAAACACCAACTGCTGCTCTCCCTCTTCTCCCTCTGCAGGATTATCCATCCCTTGCTCTGCTTGGAGAGAAACTGGCAGAAAACAACATCTTCCTCATCTTCGCTGTGACCAGACGCTTCTACGTTATTTATAAGGTTTCTTTCATCCCCTTTTTCTTTTCTTTTTTCATCAGTTTGAGCTTCGCTGAAATATTTGCATTTGCTTCATGTTTCCCAGAACATTACAGCTCTGATACCTGGAACCAGAGTGGAGAACCTGGACCAGGACTCCAAGAATGTCATTCATCTGATTATCCACGCCTACAACGTGAGTGAAGAACGTCTGGCTTCCTGTTTTTGTTTGTGCTGCTCTGCTGAGGGAAGAATCCATTTGATAAGAGAAGCAGGGAAGCAGAGTGTCCTACCTCAGCCCAACATTTCTCCTGATCTGAGGAAAAGATCCAGTTAACCCAAAGAAACCTGATGACAGTCTTCCTGCTTAGCATTTCATTCCTGAATTTAATCGGAAATCTCTTTAGTTCGGCTGTTTCTTTAAGATGGCAGCATCATAGCTCTGGTCTTATTAGAAATGCAAACAATTCTATTCAGTTTATTTCTATAG
>NW_015155718.1:0-1984 GCF_000732505.1 Cyprinodon variegatus | reverse complement strand
TCCACATCTCTTCCTTCATAGTGCCCATCTACATTAAGATCCACAATTCTGAGATTAAAGTCAGAATTCTGAGATTAACGTCGGAATTCTGAGATTAACGTCAGAATTCTGAGATTAAAGTCGGAATTCTGAGAAAAAAGTCAGAATTCTGAGAAGAAATTCAGAATTCTGAGATTAAAGTCGGAATTCTGAGAAAAAAGTCAGAATTCTGAGAAAAAGTCAGAATTCTGAGATTAAAAGTCGGAAGTCTGAGATTAAAAGTCGGAATTCTGAGATTAAAAGTCGGAATTCTGAGATTAAAGTCGGAATTCTGAGATTAAAGTCAGAATTATGAGATTAATGTCGGAATTATGAGATTAATGTCAGAATTCTGAGATTAAAAATCAGAATTCTGAGATTAAAAGTCGGAATTCTGAGATTAAAAATCGGAATTCTGAGATTAAAGTCAGAATTCTGAGATTAAAGTCGGAATTCTGAGATTAAAAGTTGGAATTCTGAGATTAAAAGTTGGAATTCTGAGATTAAAAGTCAGAATTCTGAGATTAAAGTCGGAATTCTGAGATTAAAAGTCGGAATTCTGAGATTAAAAGTCGGAATTCTGAGATTAAAGGTCGGAATTCTGAGATTAAAGGTCGGAATTCTGAGATTAAAGGTCGGAATTCTGAGATTAAAGGTCGGAATTCTGAGATCAAAGGTCGGAATTCTGAGATTAAAAGTCGGAATTCTGAGAAAAAAGTTAGAATTCTGACTTTTTTTCCCATACTATACTGAAATAAATTTAAAAATGATTTAACTTTTTTTTTTTTTTCAGTGGCCCTAATCCTCTTCCGTATAATCTGGATGAACTGACTGCACAGACCATGTTTTCAGGAGGACTTTCTCACTTCAACATAGATTCAAACTACTTTCTACCCGCTGATCACAGCTAATATAGCAAAGCTGCTCTCTGGCATCGAACACAGGAGCAGCAGAAGCATCAGACGCATCTGGACAAACTTTACTGGACGGCTGACCTTAATGAGAATCAGAAATGAAGCAGCAGAAGCTTCTTTGCTGCTGAAGTCGTGTTTGATGTGAACGTAGCATCAGGAGTCCAGTTTAGCGTCCAGTTTATCGTCCAGTTTAGCGTCGGGTCCTTTTGTTTTCAGTTTGTTTTCTATCTGAACCCATGTGATCGGTTTTGCACTCAGAGTTTAACAGACAGAACTCTTTCTGTATCTAAAGGTTCAAACTAACCCCGCCCCCCCATGTCTCTTAGTGTCGGCCATGTTGGAGAGCGAGAGCATCCCCAGCCTGGCAGGAGTGAAGCCCATGGGCTACCGGAACCGCTCGTCCAGCATGGACACGGACGCGGACGGGCCGACCACCTACACCCTGCAGGGTCTGATCCGGCAGCTCAGCCAGTTCAACAGCATCATGAGGGACCAGGGTCTGGACCCGGAGATCGTGGGCCAGGTGTTCCGGCAGCTCTTCCACTGCATCAACGCCGTCACGCTCAACAACCTGCTGCTGCGCAAAGACGTCTGCTCCTGGAGCGCCGGCATGCAGCTCAGGTACCGGACCGGAGCCGCTCTGTAGCTCTGACCCGTCTGGATCCTTTAGAAGCAGAACCTGTTCATGATGAGACATTCACAGAGCTCCCAGGGTTTAGGTTGGATGGACAAACCCTGGAGGTTCTGGTCCAACTGGTGGAACACTGACTGCGTCTGACTGCTGCCCCCTGTCTGTGTGCGCAGGTATAACACCAGTCAGCTGGAGGAGTGGCTGCGAGCGAACAACCTGTTCCAGAGCAAAGCTTCTGCCACGCTGGAGCCCATCATCCAGGCGGCTCAGCTGCTGCAGGTCAAGAAGAAGACTTCCCAGGACGCTGAGGCCATCTGCTCGCTGTGCACCGCGCTCACCGTGCAACAGGTCAGTACGCATCACAACGTGCAGAGCTGCTGGAAGTACTGTAGAAACTGGACAGAAGACCCATGAGCCTATA
>NW_015155717.1:0-1984 GCF_000732505.1 Cyprinodon variegatus | reverse complement strand
ATTTTCTCCAGCTCCCAACACTTTTCTTAACCCCCTTTTTGACAGAACTCTTTTCTTTTCTATACAGTATTTTAATCTTTTATTAATATTTTTTCCATAATTATTCATATGTTAGAAGTTAAAGCAATTGATCGATAGTAACCTCGTTATGTTTCATCTTTTCCTGGTTTTCATTTGGGTAGTTCTATTGCTTCCTTCCAAACTTGCTGTAACTTTCCTTCCTCCCACACTTTATCATTTAATGCTAAAAGAACATCTTTAGAAGAATCACTAAGATGTTTTATTATCATATAAAATATAATATATCTTATCTTTTCCTGGTCCTGATACGTTACATTCTTGAAGTACACATTTTAATTCAGTCTTTGTTAATTACCCCTTTAATAAATAATATTCTGTTTCCTCTTGCTCTAATAACTCTGTTTTCCCTAATAATATTGTCCTTCCCTCTTTTTCTCTCTAGATTTATGTTATTTGAACTATGCATCTTTATAAATGCTTTTTCCATTATTTTAGCTTTTTCATTATATTCAGCAGCAACTTCTTCCCCATCATGGACACCTGGAGATCCATATTCCTGTCTTATTCCAAAAATTTTTTAATCATTGTCCAAATTTTACTAATTTCTGTTTCTATTCCTTCCGAATTACTCAATGAGGTTTTAAGTTTTATGATTCTTTTTTAAACTTTAAAATGATTTATTTCTAGATTTTATAATTTTTTTTCACTCTCCTTTAACCACCATGTTACTATTTTCTTCCTTTCACCCTTCCTTTTTTATATAGATTTGTTTGCTGCATCTGATATAGTTGAGCAAATTTATATGTTTATATTATCAATAAAAGGTTTATTTTATAATTACTTCCTCATCACAGATGTTTATAAATGTAGCCCAGTCAGAATCCCTGGAGCTCCATTTCTGTAAACCTATTTCATTGTTATACTGTGTTCCTAAATCCAGTTTTATTAAAATTCGATCACTGCCAATTGTTGACTCATCAATGACATACCATGAACTGGTAATTGCCAAAGAACTTGACACTAATGTAATATCTATGGCCGATTCATTACCTGCTGTTACATCAATCCTTGTACTATTCCTGTTTTTTATGCACGCTAATGTTTTATCCATAACTTCTTCAATTATTATTCCATTGTGATTATTATACCTATGCGATAATGTACTCTATTCATTGAAACCATCACTAAGTTTCCTTATTCTCCAGAGAAGTGAAGGATCCTTGACTCCAATCTGTGTGTTGATTTTCCAGAGTATGTCTTATTCGGTGGAGGGCGGAACAGGGTTTACCTAGAACTCGGACTGTGTAGATGAAGGGAGACACTGATTGCCACTCAAATTTCCTGAAGTACTTGGGTCGTGGTGAAGGTGATTCCCTTGCTCAGAGAGTAATTTCAATGTTCTCAGAGGAGACTGGATCCAAACCTCCTGTTTGAATCCCTCGCTCAGTTTAAGACTCAGTTGTTCCCTCCTGGGAGAGGAGGTCTGAAAAGGTCCAGTTCGCAGGATGACTTCCTGACAAAAAGCAAAGACAAAACAAAGTTAAAAACTCAGGGAGACAAGAACTCAGTCTTACTCAGTGAAACTGGGCTTGGCTAGAGTACCAAAAACTGGCAAACACTTTGGCGTTGTGGTAGTGGCAATCAGCAGCTTAAGAGCACTCTGTTAATGAGGGAACCGGCAGCAGGTGTGTGAGGAGGCGAACCGGAACCAGTCGCCTTCTGCTGGTGGAAGGGAGAACAACACAAAAGACAAACACACAGACTGGAGTCCTGACAGTACCGCCCCCTCAACGACCGTGACCCGGTGCCGTCCTATAATTCTCTTCTTGACGACTTAAAATTGAAGCTAAGTTTTATAAAAATTCAAAGTTCTTAAAAAGCAGAAAAAGTCTCAAACAAAGATCAAAAAATTCAGACAGAGGGCAGCTGAGTCCAGGTCCAGTGTTTATTGCTAAACACTACA
>NW_015155716.1:0-1984 GCF_000732505.1 Cyprinodon variegatus | reverse complement strand
CCTTCCAGTCCGGCCCCAGCAGGGTGGAGGAGGGCTGCTGTCATTAAAGTGGAACGCCGTTTTTTTTGTTTGTTTTTTTACATTGGGCCCTTGATTTGATGTTATTACATCACGTTCTACTCAGCCATAAAAGTTTTGTATCATTTGGAGCCGTTCTGAAGATATTCTGTTATATCTAAGTAACGTCTTTTACGATTTGAAGGCACAAACTAAACTGTTAAAAGCAGACTGTGTATGATGTCATCTGCGCGCACCTCCTACCGTTCATTCATCCAGTGCGCTGAACTGCTGCTAGTTTTCCCCACATGCCTGGAAGATGTCTAGTGCTACTACCACAGATGATTTCGCTGTCGAAATGGAATTGAACGATTCAGATTAGCTAGCCAAATGAATATAATATAGAGTTTTACGCAATCTTTTAAGCATAAAAAGCTTTTATTTTTTATTTTTAACAATCTGTGGATTTGAACAGTTTTGTGTCTCTCATGGGAGAGATATTTTGAGTCCAAGGCTCTGCTTACTTAGCCCGGAGGCCTACCTACATCTTGTGGATAATGGCAAAAGTTTTTACTTTTATTTGCTTATTTGCCTCATGGGCTCTAAGTACAAAATGTTGTCATTGGCCATACAGGAAGGACTCAGACTATCACCTCAATGTGGAAAGTGATTTATTCAAAAGCACACACACTATGGATCCTTTGCTTCCAGGACAACCTCTAGTACAACTGGAAAATTACATAAACTTGCCTCCTGCCCTCCCCAGAGACCTGCCTAAACTCGAGTCTATGTTTGCCTTGTATAATTATCTCACCAATCAATTAAAGGGAGGAGCTTTTACATCTCAAAAAATTTAATGTAAATAAATTGCTTAACAGAGGCTGTTGATTGTTTTGCTTTTATTATTGTCCAGAAATGTTCAACCAAATCCTGGACCAGAGCTTCAACAGACACCCTCTGATTTTAAGTCACTACCTGGTCTTAAATATGTACATCTTATTATATGAAACCTAATCCAAAGATGGACATGGTCAGAATTTGGGTGAAAACAACAGGTGCAGATGTTTTGATATCTGAAACAGGCTTACTAAGTGTATTACAAATGAAGACATTCACATTATGAGGTTTTATGTCTACCGCACTGATAGGCTGAAAAAAGCTGGGGGTGTTGCTATTTATGTTAATTCGATTCAATTATTCGATTGTAAGTTCTCAGTCCAACTAGAATTTTTGGCATTGGATATAGAAATAGCTAAATCGCTGCATATAACTGTGAATGGGTGTTACAGGCCCTCATCATCTGCTTCAAAAGAGGCACTCTATTCATTAAAACAGAGATTTCAAGTGGGACTGGTTAAATGCAACTTTGACTAATTTAAAAGTTTTTGTAATTCTTGTAACCTCACCCAGTTAGTCAATTCTCCAAACAGGCCTTATTTCAAAAGTCCAGATAAATCTACCTTGATTGACTTGATCTTAACTAATGTGCCTCATAAATTTTATTCCTTGGGTGTCTTCTGTAATAATGACCTAAGTGATCATGGTGAAGTTGCTGCATGTAGAAGCTCTAGGATTTTAAAATGCAAACCCAGTATAGTTTGCAAAAGGAATCTTAAAAATTTGAATGAACAAGCCTTTTATCATGACTTGCCTATGTTGAACTGGGAATATATAGATCTAATTTCAGGTGTACAGCTAACCTGGACTTTTTTTCAGAAACATTTTCATGCAAGTAATGAATAAACATGCACCTTTGAAGAAATTCAGGGTAAAGGGGTTGTGTGTCTCTGTGTTGCCCTGCGATGGACGACCTGTCCAGGATGGATGGATCCTATTAAATGGATCTAAAAAAAACTGCTAATAAGAAAGAAAACCTAATAAAATACTTCTTGAACCATTTAAAGGAATAGTACACCCAAAACATGATTAGCCTTCATTTTCTACTCACCCCCATGCTGAACAACACTCTGGAGTACTTTTTTGATAT
>NW_015155715.1:0-1986 GCF_000732505.1 Cyprinodon variegatus | reverse complement strand
GATATCAAAAAAGTACTCCAGAGTGTTGTTCAGCATGGGGGTGAGTAGAAAATGAAGGCTAATCATGTTTTGGGTGTACTATTCCTTTAAACCGCTGATGTTATTCTAACCTGTGGCCAGAGGGGGCAGACTTCTGCAAAGATTGTAGAACTTCTGCTGTGCTCCTTTAAAGAAAAAATATGTTGCTTACTTAGAATTAGCTGGTTTTATCACAACACATCCCATCAAACACATCTTCCTGATCTTCATCCTATTTAGACCAAACTTGTTGTAAAGTAAAAACTGAACGGATTTAATCCCCACAGAGCTGATTGGCTGCACAACACATCGCAAAATAAATAACACCCTCCCAGTATTACTGCATGCTTTGATGATATTCCAAAGGACTGTAGAGAATGGCTATCATATTCCAGCTGTGAGGAGTTTTCAGAGTGCATGTCGATCATTTGTTCAACCTGTGGGATAGATCATAGACGATCATGTTCACAGAGAGAGATGGAAGGAGCAACAGATTAGAAACAGGGCAAAGGAAGTGTGGATTGATTGCCTCTGATACTGGCATCACAATTTTTGAATATTTTTTTCTGTTATTGTGGACAAAAATGATGCATCTCTATCTGAATCCAAAAAGAGAAGCTTAGGGGTGCTCTGCTTTGATGAACACCAGGAAATGAGATCCTGTCGGTGCAGAAAAGCCTTGTCGGTCTGAAATATTCTGAAAATATGTTTGAGTCTTGGATTAGAGCCCCAGCCCAGAATTTAACAGAAGCCGGATGGTGGATCAAATCAGGCCATAAAAGATCCACTAAAAATTCCCAGAGAGCTGATCAATTTGATGGAGCTTCACGGTCAAAGAGGACAGCGACTCAGAAGATTCTGCCAAACAAATACGGAGCTTTTCAAGTTCCATCATATTCAAACAGATTTCCCTTTGTGAAGACAAAAGAGCCCAATAAACCAAGAATGTAAAGAATGGAGGACATGCAGATGTTGGCATGTTGCTTATGTAAAAGCATCCTAGATTTTATGCAGACCTCAAAAACAACATATTTGGATAAAATCTGTATAAATCCGAAGCTGTAAAACTTCTCTACAGATTCCTATCTTATCCCCATTGATTCAAAGCCCAAACAAGCTCCAGCACACCGCTGTAATTCGATCATGTTTTGGTAGGCAGCTAAAATAACCATAACCGTGTGTGACTCCGAAACTCGCCTTTCCTTCATGAGTCCAACCAAGACTGTTTTGACAGAGAGACTTGGAAACAGATTTCCAGCAGCGTAAATGGCTGAATATTCTGGCAGGCAGCGGGAAGAAAACCAAGAGGAGAGTTTGCAAAGCTACGGTTTATCCAAAAGTCTAAAAACACTCCTGGAGCTGTAAAACTACGCTGGGAACTCTACAGATTTTCATACGAAGTTATGCAACAGCAAAAATCTCCTCTATCGTACATCTAACTGGCAATTTTCTGCTAACAGGGCCCTTACTTATCGCAGCTGTTAAGGTCGGAGACGTTAGCTCAGATCTTTTTGTCAGGAACATCATAGATGCAGCGGCTCATTGAGGTTTTTCTTTTTTTTAAAGGAATGTTTGAAAAGGAATGAAGCTTATGAAATCGTTGGTTTTCCCTCATCTACAGACTACCTGGCTGCTGTTCTTCCACTTCACTTCTGCTTGGTTAAACAACCACAACAAAAGGATCCATAAAAGAGCATAATCCCAGGAAGTGTTAAAACTTTTATCTTAAACCAACAGAAGGAGTCAGAACATCAATCTGAGGTCTGCCTAACTGTGTTCCTTACAGACTTCCTGAGAAAAACAATTTCACAGGATGTTAACAAATTAGCTTTTCCAAAAGTCAGTCTGTCTTCGCAGGACGAGAAGAAGAAAAGCAGCATTTATCACCTTTCAAAATGACTTAATTGGTTAAAGCTAGTTATCGTCACCCCCATTGCAAAAAATAAGTGCATTTTTCTTATATTGAGG
>NW_015155714.1:0-1986 GCF_000732505.1 Cyprinodon variegatus | reverse complement strand
GATATCAAAAAAGTACTCCAGAGTGTTGTTCAGCATGGGGGTGAGTAGAAAATGAAGGCTAATCATGTTTTGGGTGTACTATTCCTTTAATACTTAGTTTGGTTTTTATTTTATTTTCACACATGCCTTCACAAACTTATCTATTTCTATGACTGCTAAAGCTTAAGACCTATTAGTACCTTTGCTCCTTTTCAATGCTTTCCACAGAATTCCTTTTTTGCCCAAGTGGCCTTTATCGAATAATAAATGGGCAAGTGGAAGGATAGAGGGAGAGAATTGAGATGGATGGGTTGATGAACGGATGGACAGGCAGAAAGATAGATATATTTCTTATGATATGATGTAACAATGCTGTTCAACAATAAGAACATACAAATCTATATACTATATAACTGAAAAAATGTTTTAAATATTTAAAAGGTAAGATATATTCTTTTTTTTTTCATTATCAAGAGTCGGTTTTATTGGTGACGCTTTGACATCAGCATGTCACTGAGCATTTACCATATACTTAGCAATCATGCTTGTGTATTGTGATTTTCCCACATCAACAAAAACAAGGCTAAACAGGAGTCTCATCAGAAAACTCCCTTTTTAGTTAACAGCCATCTGGTTTCTGAGTGACAGCCTAATTACTGCGGTGTAACAAAGGCGCCCAGACGCCCATTGCAGCTAATAAAGAAAAAGACAAAAACAAAACAAGCAGTCTCCTTCTGAGGGAGAAAAATAGAATAAATAAGGAATGGTTTTTGCTTATTAAATACTTGAAAACTTACATCTCATCCATTACTTAAGTTGAATATACAGATGATGTAGTATCTAGCGAGGATAAATAATACATATGATTGATAAAGTGCTGGTTGTATTGAATACATTCTAAGAATGTGTCATTCCCATAAAAATGGCACCCTATATTATATTACATTTCATACTGTATCAAACTAATATAGCGACATATACAGTATGTCAGCTGGGTTTGGGAGTAAGGCTCTGTAACCTTGATTAAAAATGTGTTAGTACTGTATGTGGAAACCCCTTGCTAGAGGAAAACCTGCATGCTTGTTGCTTATAAACAAGCCTTCTAATAAATATCTAAAGCTTACCTTGATAGAAGCAGGTGCAGACATGGAGGAATAACAAATAATGCATGACTGGCTTTACTCTACAAAGTCCATCTGTTTAACACCACCAGGCTGCAGTGTGGGTCTGTTCCCTGCCACCAGTTTTTTAGTAAATATATCAAGTTATAACAAGTGTGGGTTCCATTAACCTGATCTGGACCTACTGAGTGGAAAAGCCTAACACACATATCCCCCCCCCCATATATGCTTTCTGTGAATGAAAGGTGAAGAATAGGCTAAGCAATCATCAAAGCTAACATGTCTCATGTCAGAGGTTTTCCATTGTGTTGTTTTAATCTTTGAGCATTTGGTTCATGGCCAACAGGGGAGTCAAGTTAAAGTATCAAACATAAAAATCATGGAGTTGAAAATTATGACAAAATCATGAGCAGGTGATGCAGGTATTTTTAAATGTGAGAAGAAAGATTCCTCACAAAGTTTGATTGATCTCAGAATGAGAGAATGTATAGACTTGCTAGATATCTAATTTCTGACTATGATTACTTAATCTAGTCCATGATCCCCATTGTTATGACTATGGATATTGCAAAAGGCTTATCTACAGTATATAGACTTACTAAAGTGTCCATATGGAACTTTGAAAATTTTATTTTTGTTTCTCTTAACCTCCTCTTAATCTAGAGTCAAATTGATTACATTAATAAAAATAAATCTAAATTGCTGTTCCCCACTTTCACTTTTTGCTTTCATTTTGGTAAGGAATTAGAAACATCTGAGTGAACAAAGAATACTTAAGAAAACATTGAAACAGACTGGGTTCTATTTAGAGGGATAAAAAGAAGGTCTGCAGCACAGTATGGATTTTGGTGGTCAGCTTATTTAAGCAGGGGATCTGAATATTAGA
>NW_015155713.1:0-1986 GCF_000732505.1 Cyprinodon variegatus | reverse complement strand
TGTAGGACAGTAGATCTTGAGGACCAGGGTTGGAGACCACTGGTTTAGGTAATATGGATATTAAGGCTTATTGGGTAATTCAGGGTCAGTATACATTTATACAACGATCTATATTCGAATCTCCAATTTCTCAAAATAAAAAAATAAAAAACTGGATAGCCAACCAAACCCACATTTTTACCAAAGTATACCTTCCAACTTCTGTCCTAATAGCACTTACCAAGCCTTTGGTCTGATAATTCAACTAGCAGTTTTTGAGGGTAAAGCAATGCTTTGAGAGTAATAACCAAAAAGCATTTATCATTGTATAGTGGAACTAAGGCAAGCTGTGGAGCTCTTTCACTCCCACTGAGAAGCCACTGTACTGTGCCAGGGAAGGAAGCAGATTCTGCCTCCACTCTTTATTATGTAACAGGTGGAAACCCACAAACCCACGCGATTTGTCTCTCTTTTTTTCCCTGACACACACAGAAACCAAAAACAGGAATTCACAAACAACAAGCACTAAAAGAGACATACACAAAGGAAAAAAGTTAGATTTTTTTATTTATTTAATTTTATTATTATTTTATGTAAACCATTTGGAGCATTAACAGGACTAAACATGGGGTGGGGTGACATGTCTCATGGTATGACATGTCTCATGGTATGATAATTATTTAAAAAAATTCAGAGGGATTTTTTTTTGAGTCATTTTTATAAAATATGAAAATAAAGTACCATGAGCTAACTGCTTATTCCTGGAAGAAAATGTGTATGAAAAAATAATCTAAAATCATAAAAAGCGTCTTTGCTGTTCCTAGAACTGCACTCTTCTGGACCGAGATGTCTAATGTATATCCAGAGATCTGCTGTAACCATTCCTCAAGTTTGGGGGTCACTCCCCCAAGTGCCCCAATAACCACGGGTACCACTGATGGCTTGACCTTCCAGGTTTTCTCCAGCCCTTCCCTGATCCCCTGGTATTTCTATAGTTTTTCATGTTATTTTTTCCTGATGTTGCTGTCATTTGGTATTGCTATGTCAATGGAAACAGCTTTCCTCTGCTTTTTGTCTACCACAACAATGTCCAGTTGGTTTGCCATTACCATTAGGTCTGTCTGTATCTGGAAGTCGCACAGAACCTTAGCTTCATCATTCTCTACCACCTTTGGAGGTGTTTCCAACTTTGACCTTGGGATTTCAAGCCTATACTCTGCGCAGATGTTTCTGTTCACTATTCCAGCCACTTGGTTATGGCGCTCCATGTAAAAAATATATATATGTCAGTATGAATGGCAGTGTAAAGCAACAGGCATGGGAGGAGTTAAAGGGTTCTCCATGCTTTCGAATAAACAGGAAAATATGCAAGTACACTTCTGTTCTTGCATTTGCCATTTGAAGGGCTATAAACAACAATTAATATTTAAGGCAATGTTAAGGGGTATTACAATCATTGCTTTTTAAACATTTTTGTATAAGCTGATACCCTGCCTTTGTCAAGCCATCGTCTTCAAATCTTCATTTAGGTTTAAAAGTTACATCAAACCGTTGTTTAGAAAGCACTTTTTCCTTTGTATTTTATATTGAGCTGTTGGTCTTCCATTTTTCCAATTGAATAACATGCCATTGAACAGGACCCAACACAGTGTAGCTCTTTGTAAAGAGACATCAACCAGATGGCTTGTATGATAACATAGGAGGTCTGTCTACAAAAGGTGATGTGGCAAGAGATGGTTAGGAGGATGACGTGAGTTGGTTTGACAGCCCCAAGCAGGTTATACTATCTGTCAACCAGTGATCATCATGAAGACTGACAGGTTCAGCTTGGCCAGCCAGCCAAAGAAAAAGCAAGCAGTTTCACTCTGAGAACGTTGCTGAGAGTCCAGGACAGGCACACCATGACTGATTCAGCTTCATCAACACCAATAATACATTGTTTCCCAAATTGAGGTGAGGATTACATATATATATATATATATATATATATATATATATATATATATA
>NW_015155712.1:0-1987 GCF_000732505.1 Cyprinodon variegatus | reverse complement strand
AATTTCTTAAGCCTTTACAGTTACCTAAATTGCCCCAGGAGGCAATTCAGCAGCTATAGACACCTATCACTCTAGAAGAATTAAGGAAAGCCATTAAATCAATGAACAGAGGTAGATTTCCAGGCCTGGATGGTCTGCCTCCCGAATTATATGATGCTTTCTGGCCCCAGCTTGGCCCACTGATACTGAATATGTTTAATTTTTCTATTAGAAGGGGTTCCTTTTCAGCTAGTTTAAACGTTGCAATCATTTCACTTCTGCAAAAAAAGGGTAGACCACCTAGCAACTGTTCCTCATACAGCCCCTTAAGTGTTATGCATTGTGAAGTCAAACTGTATGCCAAGGTTCTGGCTAACCGCTTAAAGCATTACATGACCCATCTAATCCACTGTGACCAGACTGGGTTTATTAAATCTAGATTTGCATCTGATAATGTTCGCCGCCTACTTCATATCATTGAATCAACTTTAGGCTCAAAAAATCCAAATTCTATCTTATCACTAGATGCCGAGAAAGCCTTTGATCGACTGGAATGGGGTTATATGTGGTCTGTTCTGCAACATATGGGCTTCAGCAACAGCTTCATTTCTATGATCAAGGTATGGTATGCTAACCCCTCTGCGGTTGTGATGACAGGCAATACTTGTTCACTCAGATTTCCAGTTTCCAGATCTTCTGGCCAGGGCTGTCCTTTATCCCCACTTCTATTTTCATTGTCTTTGGAACCCATTGCCCAAGCAATATGTCAATCCGAGTTTCTTGAACCAATTTCTATTCATAATACCTCACATTATATTACAAAATTTTGACTACTTGTGGTTGGAGCACCTGTTCCTCCTCTAATGTACAAAATGTGAAAAACAATAAAAAATTTATCACAAAAAAAAAAATTATAACCATAAAGAACCCTGTGCTGTTTTAATTGCTCCTGCAGGAACAGTGCGATTTCCAGCAAGTCAGAGTAGATTGGGCTTTTTCGCCAAAACAATTCTAATGACTTACAGCACAATGCTGACCAACTAAAACTAGTTCCATCCATATTGAGGAAACTCAGTATTTCTCAGTGTCGCAAAACCTAAAAGGAAATAAAAGCATATTAAATCAGACAACCAACTCATTGTTCACGTTTCATGCAGCATAGCTCAGCAATGACTGTCCTTCCTGATCTCCTAAATATGAAACATTATCTGATAATTATGAGATACGATCTCATAATATTGAGATCAGGATTTCATAATTACAAGATCGATATCTCATAATTATGAGATCTTATCTTGTAATTATGGGAAAAGATCTCATGAGATAAGCTGTCAGATTGTTTTCCTTTGGTAAATGCATGTGCCTCCGTAGGTTCACATTTAATTTAAATAACATGAATAAGACAGTATAATGTGCAAATGTAGTGCAATGGTGGATAATTTTCAGACAACAAATCCCACAAATTATGACAGAGTATTAGGGCCAAAGGAAGGGAAAAAATGGGAGGAGGACTGTTTTTTCCTCTTTTCTTTACTAAGTCCATAAAGTAGAAATTTCGAGAGTAAAGTTGAAATGTGGAGAATAAAGTCAAAATATAGACACCTTTTTAGATGGTAAACATTGTGATCTATTTCTGTGGGGTGAGCTTAGCTGAAGGAAAAAAGATTTTCCCTGAGCACTTTAACAATGGTATCTAGCAAGTTATCTTTTAGCTTTTTGTAAAAAAATAAATAAAAATCAAGCTGTATAAAATTCAGTTTCATCTGAATATGTGAGGTTATTTACTTTCCGTGGCTGGAATATTATACAAAGTTAACTCTAAAAAAACGGAACCAGCTCAGTTGACCCTTATCCACCAACTCAGTGGATGGATGATCTGATAGGATGACCTCTGGCTGAGTGGCATGACATCTACACTTAGATAACTGAAAAATAAAGGACAATCAGAAGTTCAGCCTAAGCTGAGCGCACTAAGAAAACAACCCTGTAGCTGGCTTGGGTCATTGAA
>NW_015155711.1:0-1988 GCF_000732505.1 Cyprinodon variegatus | reverse complement strand
ATCCTAAAAAGTGCAAGCAGCCTCCTTGGAAACGGAGGGGAATGTCGGCACATCCACTTTATCTGCACCAAGTCTGATGTTATTGAATATTCACATAATGAGTAAGTTAGCTATTACATTTAATCCAATACAATCCACCATATTTATATACTGTAGCACATTTAAACTAAAAAATATTCCAAAGTGCTGCACACGCAACTATAACCATTACCTCCACCCCTATAACCTTTACCTCCACCCCTAAAACAATAAATATAAATAAAACAGTTTAAACAATAAATACCATCAAAATAATTACAAAGCCACAGGGGACTACACAACTTATTTGTCTTATTTATCTTAGGACTCACAAGCTTTAGCTTGCTTTCAGACCTCAAAGCAAGCAGGGGACGGTAATTTTGGATGAGGTATGCGATGTACTGAGCTCCCAGTCCATTCAAAAACAAAAAATATTTTAAAATCAATTCTAAACTTAACAAGGAACCAGTGCAAATCATGCATAACTTGCTAAAAAAGATTAAAGCATAGAAACAACTTAACTTTGGATAAAAGACAAGTATGATAAAATCCTGATTTTAAACTGCCATTGATCTGTTTATCAAATTTAAAATTGCTATCAATGATGATGTCAAAGCTGATGACTTTGGGACACAAGTAATGTCTGAGTGTTCCCAAATTCACGTGGGCAGATCCACCCTATTCCAGCTTTAAAAAACCTCTTGGTTAACCAAGCCTTGAACTCACCTAGACAGTTGAGCAGGCATGTCAGGGGGCTTGGCAATAGGCATGTAAATTTGACAGTCATCAGCGTAGAAGTGGTAATGCCATGCTTCTTAAAAATCTCCCCATGTGGGAGGAGGTACAAATAAAAAAAAATGGGTCCCAGGATAGATCCCTGGGGAACTCCACAGTGATGTGGGGCAGAAGATGAGGTGGAGTCTCCCAGCCTTACTGAGAAGAACCTCTCTGACAGGTAAAACTTAAACCACTGCAAAGCAACCCCCCTGACACCTACACAATCTCTTAGGTAGTTTAAAAGAATTGTGTGGTCAGCTGTGTCAAAAACAGCCATCAGGTCTAAAAGCACTAAAATGTCAGAGCCTCCATCATCTGTCATTAAAAGCAGGTCATCAAAAGCAGAGTGCAGATTCAGTACTGTGCAAAGCTTTGTAAACCGACTGAAACGGGTCTAAAGTGCCATTTTAATCTAAAAAAAGGTTGCAAATGTACAAAAACGCATTTCTCTAAGATTTTAGCCAAGGGTAGTTTGGAAATTGGGTGATAATTTGCCAAATATGCATGGTTATGGCTAGGCTAGGGCTAGGCATAGCACCAGAAGCCAACCTGACAGAAAGGCCAATGGTGTCCCAAACCCTTTTTTTTTTTTTTAAATAGGAGGGAACAGGTGTGTGGGACAGGAAGACGGTTTTAGTTTTTTAACTATCCCTATGAACACAGACAATGACACAGACTGAAACTGACAAAAAAAACAGCTGAGCACCGAGTGGACACTGAGTAACACAATGAAGAGATAGATATGTTGGCCCTAATAGCAGAAACCTTCTCATTAAAAAAAGAAAGGGATTTTTCACAAGTTTCCTTGTCATCTCCAATGTAGTGGACTGATTCGGATTGAAAACAGAACCCAAGCTTACTGACATAAGTCAAGATCAAGTGCAAAAAATACTGACCTTGTCAATTTTAACTGGACTTTGATATTATCTCCAGTGCTCTCTAAGAATCACCTCCAAGTGATTCCTCTTCCACCTACCCTCCACTCTCCGACACTTACGCCGAGCTGTGTTGTAGTGTCATTGAGCAACGGTTTGGCTTAGGACAAATGGCTCTAAGAGGAGCAACACTGGCAGGTGGAAATAAAGAGTTGCTCCATGTCCATGAATGCAGCGGATTTTAGATGATCCAGAGAAGATGCAGTAAAAGAAAAAGAGGAGAAAAAACAGCAAATTAGGTCCAAAGTAAGAACAAAC
>NW_015155710.1:0-1988 GCF_000732505.1 Cyprinodon variegatus | reverse complement strand
CTAGAATTGAGTCGGACTACGTCAGGCTACCACTTCCCACAAAGAAGTCAATTCAGTAAACCTTGAATCATGTCAGCAACTTTCTCCATATATTTCTAAAGGGACAAAAAGAAGATGCACTGGCCGAGAATGGAGCTGGAACCTCCCGTGTGAATGCCCTAAACTGTTTCCCATTCATTTTCTTTGATAGTCCTGAGCCACTACTACATGGTTTGAGAGTGTTTCATCTTTTTTAGTGGCAAAGATGGAATACTGTATTTACAAAGGAGCATAGTTGGAAACACAAATGTAACAGATCAATAAAATTTGGAAAAATGTTAGTTATGCTTGATGGTTAAACATTGAAATATGGACTATGCTTGTGTTGTTGCATAATAATGTACCACCACTGAACTGTTTAACAGTAATATATTTAATTATTCTATGTGATGTCACAGATTTTTCAAAAATTAGATCCCATTGCGGAACCGAGTCTGCTCTAGAGCAAGAGATTATTATCAATAAATAAGTACAGCTTTTTCACAGTAAACTATTTTGTTGAGCTCTGGTATCTGTGTATAAGAAGAATTTCTTGAGGTAAAACCAAATGTATTGTGTTGATGTCTTGTAGGGTCTGAAAATATTGTAATAACTATTGTTATCAAGACACACAAAGACAATCCTAACAGAAAGAAAAATAGAAAATCAAAAATAATTCAGATTTATTTTTTATTAAATTACTATAGCATTTTGGTTGTATAATTCAGAGCTAACGCGGATGCTACGTATATCATGTAATCATAGGTTCTGATATGAATGCAGAAGTAGGTACATTTTTTAAAACTATGTATAATATATTATATTATACATAGTTTTATACATAGGATTATACATTATTGGAACATTAAAAGTAATAAAGGTTAGGTAAATTAAAATACATTTTCTGACAAGACCAGATCTCAAACCTATACCATGTTTTGCAAGGTGTCAATAAATTACATTTATATGCAAGAGGCTATTTTAACACATATGAAGAAAATCCTATCATAGTTAACAATCAAATAAATAAGTGGATGTAAAAGGGCGGGGCGGTCCATCCCGCTGACATGCATGCAGGCACACACAGAACAACGCACGTGTGCACACACCCATTCAACTGCCAGTCCCTTTCCATGTATGACAGTTACAGCCAGATCGCTTTACTTACTTACATTACCCTCTTGTACGATGTGGCGCCACCAAGCGTGAACACTTGGTGATGCTCATTAATCGTAACACATGCATTTACACTTAAAAACATACACATCTTTGCACTAACCATAAATCCTCTAATATTTGTTTGTATTCTATTAGCGGCTGGGTCCCTAATAATGGCCTGTCTGGCTGTCGGCGGAGGTAAATAATGGCCAGACTCTTGTACAGGCCGGGGCTATAATTAGAATCAACAATGTTTGTGGTCCAGTCCTCAACAACTTGTGATAGTAACATACAACAAGTACCACAGTGGGGCAATATTTGCTAGTTTTATTTGCATTTTTCTTTTTCGTATTGCCGTGCAGAAAAATTGCAGCTGCTGGAAAATGTCTAAATAATGTTCTGTATACCATTATGGTAGCTGTACTTTTTCAATAAATGAACCTAGTGTTTTATAGGTTCAAATAGACACAAAATCTCATTTTTATTTATTCCACTGGTAGTCTGTTTTGATCAAATAGAAATAGAGGCCTGCAAGAAAGCTTGCCTGAAGTTGTAGTACACCAAGGTATACAGTCTAAGAAATATTTCTAGGTAAAACCCTGTTTTCGAACAACCAAAAACCTACCTGCATCGCCTCAATTTGCTTTTTGTGAGCATATTATATATGCTCACAAAAGCGGGGGTTGCTGACAGAGTATGAGGGATTTCGGGGTTAGCATGACATGTTGCTGTTAGCATAAACAAAACGTGTTGCACAATGCTTGCACACTGTTGCACTTTTATCCACAACTTTCTTTCCGCCGTCATCGTAG
>NW_015155709.1:0-1988 GCF_000732505.1 Cyprinodon variegatus | reverse complement strand
AACCAGACTGTAGGGTCCCCGGTTGTAGGAACCAGACTGTAGGGTCCCCGGTTGTAGGAACCAGACTGCAGGGTCCCCGGTTGTAGGAAACCAGACTGTAGGGTCCCCGGTTGTAGGAACCAGACTGTAGGGTCCCTGGTTGTAGGAACCAGACTGCAGGGTCCCCGGTTGTAGGAACCAGACTGCAGGGTCCCCGGTTGTAGGAACCAGACTGCAGGGTCCCCGGTTGTAGGAACCAGACTATAGGGTTCCCGGTTGTAGGAACCAGACTGCAGGGTCCCTAACAGTGGCATTCAGGCCGAAGGGCCTGGTAGATTACCTGGCTGTAGGTGTAAATGATGGCCTGGTTGTTGTGGGTCTGATGAGCCAGAGCTACAGCCTGATGGAGGTAGGAGGAGGCTGCCTGAAGATTCCCACGATGCAAACTGAGCTGCAACCAAAGTACAGATGTCAGTCCTCTCCCTGCTCCTCCAGGAGGTTCTCTCCTGGATACTGGTCTATGCTCCTTCTGATAGAAATATTTATTATCTCCAACAGGAACCAAACTAGTTCATTCAACATATTTGAATGTTTCTGATTTTTGGTGACATTCTTCTCTACGGTTCCCCCAAAGATCCAGAATGGGAACTTTTCTCTATCAGTTTACTGGTCAGTGCTGGTTTGGTGTCTGGCAGCTTCCTGGTTTGGTGTCTGGCAGCTTCCTGCTCCAGGTTCTGGTACCTTTGCTTTCTTTAGCAACAAAATCATTTCGTCCTTCTTCCTCTCAGCTTCGTCCTTCTTGTCTTCATCAGAGCTGCTGAATAGAGAGAAAGCTGTAGGGACACAGAACCAGAGGGACGGTTAGAGGGAAACCTGTCCTTCCTGCCTCTGTCCCTCCAGCTTCTATCCTGCCCAGCTTTGGCCTGCCCGCCTCTGTCCCGCCCGTCTCTGTCCCGCCCACCTCTGTCCCGCCCAGCTCTGTCCCGCCTGTCTCTGTCCCGCCCAGCTCTCCCGCCTGTCCCCCATCATGGTGGACTCTCCAGACGTACCAACTGCGGTCCACAGAGCACCGTCTCCACTTCTTTTCTGCTCCTGGCGTCCACTCCTGGCTTCCCAGAATGCTGTGCGGCTTCCAGCTTCAGGAACAACCGGAGCGCAGAGGACACAACGCCTGCAGGGGGCGATAGACTCTGTTAATGCAAACTGGGTCACTGAGCTGCTGCAGTCCAGCAGGTCTATGTGCAGCACCAGAGGAGAGGATCAGAACCCGTCCTTCCTGTGGCGGGCAGAGACTGATAGAATGGCGTCCTCCCCACTGCAGAGGGAACCTCAACAATTGGACCACTTTATCACCCGGGCAGCGTCCAACCGTCCGCCATAACCTCTACGTCCCTCCATCACTATAGAACAGGAACTTTATAGTGAACTCAATGAACTGACCTTTACACAAACTCCGCCTCCTCGCTTGGGGGCTGCGCCATCTTTGTTATTAGTCGCCACTGTCAGGTAGCGACAGCAGGCGGCTGTGACAACAAATCCCATGATGCTTTGGGAGGAGAGCTTTTCTCCCAAAGCATCATGGGATATATCTGAGTGATTATGGATCATCACTACTTTTTCATCCAGTAGACCTTGGTATCCGCTATATAATGATCATGGAGGAGTCGGACAGCCAGAGTCAGCATCAGCTCAGGCTCGCTGGATCAGGCAGCAGGTGTAACGGTGAAATAGAGTCAGAGGAAACACCTGCATTCTGATGTCAGTTCCTCTGGTTTACTTCCTTCATCACACAGACAGAAAATCACAGTAGGAAAAACAAACCAGACGTCATTAATCCCTAAACGGGAGGTCCTCTTTGAAACTGTTTTATTTGACTGATAGATTTTTTTGAAAGAAAATGGAAAATGTTTGTTTTTATGTTAGGATAGAATCTCGCCCTCTGGACCACCACCGGTTCGCCTCCTGGACCACCACCGGTCCGCCCTCTGGACCACCACCGGTCCGCCCTC
>NW_015155708.1:0-1989 GCF_000732505.1 Cyprinodon variegatus | reverse complement strand
TCTGGGGACAGGAAGTGGTTCTGGGTTAGAGTCTGTTTCACATTCTGCTCGTGTTCGGAGAGAGGAGTTAGGAGATCCTGGGAGTGAAAGAGGATAAAAACACGTGTGGCTCTTCACCCCGGCTTAATATCAAAGAGATAAAAACAGTTGGGAGAGAAAAGGCGCTATCACAGAGAACTGGAACAACACTGGTTTACAGAACCGCGACAACGGCTGGGAAGGCAGCAACATACCAGGAGAGCAGGGTGGAGAGTTAGAGAAAAGGAGAGGGATGAATGCAGTGGTATCCTCAGATCTGAAGGCAAATCCCCCTCGGTGTTAGTTCTGCTCGAGCGCCTGGCACTGACACATGAATATTTCATACTGTTGATGTTTAAATCCCATCATTTGCGAGGTGGTGCGTGAGCGTGCGTGGAGATCCATTGAAATGAGGAAGAAGAAGGGGAGGGATGAGTGTGCGTGAGAGAGACAGCGTGTGTTGATCTATAATGCATAGATTCAGTAAGTTCACTTGTGATATAGACTATTGCATCTGTGTTTCAGTATTATGAAAGGGGCTGACGCTCTTGTGCACCTTGAGGCCCAGATTACCGTGCGTTAGCTCATCCATATGCAGCTCAGGCCGTGACATACAATAACAATAAGACAAGGGAAGCGTACTGTACATGTCTGGACCCGTTAACACTGATACAGCAGATGTTTATCCTCTCAGATCGAAATACAAGATCAAGCCAAGTGGTTCACAGCTCAGAGGAGCAGAAATGACCCAAAACTTAGACTGCTGATGGGTTCTAGTGACTCTGTTCTGGTTCTGGGGCATTTTCCCTTCAGCGTTTGGGTCTAATTGTTGTATGAATCAAAGCTGTTCTGAGTCATTACGTTTCTGCTATAATTAAACATTTCCATCGTGATGCCGGGGATTTCATGCCCCATGACAAAACCTCTGTCCTGGAGGCACCAGGAATCACTGAATGGTGTGATGAAATTAGAATTGATGTGAATCACAAGTACCAAAGACCAGAGGGGGGGTTTTACAACCTTGCAACATCCACTCAGACGATCCGGTTGGTCCATTTCAGCTCGTCAACAAGTCACAGAATGACAAACAGATAAATGCTTCATCTCCCGATTGGTTCTTCAAGGTGAGCCGGAGGAGAAAAAAGTCTGCAACTGTGATTTTTTGGGGGCCTAATCATGAATACTGGGAATATTATCACCAATCCATTGGACATCTGATATGACGGAGTATTGGGGTCAGGCTAGAGATTTTTTTTTCTTCTATTTCGAGAATAAAGTCGTAACATTACGAGAATAAGGTTGTAATATTAGGAGAATGAAATCATCATACAACAACTCGTTTCAGAAAGAAAGCTTTGAGTTCAGACCAACATATAATGGCCGACCAGCGCCACCAATCAGCAACCTGAGTCCACTTTGACATCCCGCCCAATTTGATGCTGCTGTGCTAAAAGATTTCCTTATTTGTCAAACCAGAGGCGAATAACTTTTTTCTTGTAATTTTAGGACTGTATTCTCCTAATTTTACAACTTTATTCTCATAATGTTACGACTTTATTCTCTGAATCTTATGATTTTATTCTTGAAATAGAAGAAGAAAAGAAATCTCTAGAACTCCAGAACTATGTGTATCTGGAATCTAGTAGCTGATTCCAGGGAAATGGATGACGCAATGCAATAAGACTCGCCCGTCAGTCCATTGCAGGCTAATATTAGCATAGTGATGCATGGCTGACTAATGTTAGCAAAGGGATAGCATAGCTGCCTAATATTAGCATAGTGATAGCATAGCTGCCTTATGTTAGTATTGTGATAGCATTGCTGGATAATGTCAGCAAAGTGATAGCATGGTTGGCTAATGTCAGCAAAGTGATAGCATGGCTGACTAATGTTAGCAAAGGGATAGCATAGCTGCCTTATGTTAGTATTGTGATAGCATTGCTGGATAATGTCAGCAAAGTGATAGCATGG
>NW_015155707.1:0-1989 GCF_000732505.1 Cyprinodon variegatus | reverse complement strand
ATAGATAGATAGATAGATAGATAGATAGATAGATAGATAGATAGATAGATAGATAGATAGATAGATAGATAGATAGATAGATAGATAGATCTTGCAGGCTTGTAAACTTTGTCCTATTTTTCTTTCACAGTATCATGAGAACAAGGATGTAACTATGCTATTATTGGAAACATAGCAAACATTCAATTTAAGGAAGTTAAAAGCCCAACCACTAGTAAGCCTGCACCCATTCATTGTATAAGAGTTTTACAGCCAGTTCTCTTTTCCATAAGCATCCTAAATCAAGTGAAGTGTATCTACTCACAGATATTTAACTTTGGGAGCGACAGTATATCCCACTTTACTATCTCCGTCTAATTTAAGGAAGAAAATATTTACCCAGGAAGAAGCCATGAACCGTTAGCTTCATATGAAAACCTGCACAGCAGCTGGTCCAGGGAGAAATACATGAAGCTTTGCAGGGTAAACGGAAACAAAACTACCAAAAAGCTATGTCAATCCAATGTTCTATTATAATGTGTCAATAACTGATAAATAAACTATTAAAAAAAGAACATTTTTGTTGTAAGCAACCATGTCAGCCGTTTTATGTGAAATCTATTAAACCTTTCTTAATAATAATAATAATTAAAGTTATTTCAAATTTCTACAAAGTACACATTAGTAAAGTCAAACATGTTTAGATGGAAGTTCAGGTTGGCGATGAAAAATATTATGAAAAAGTTACTGAGAATCTTACAATATGACAGGCTTTCCTGTATCTTGCCACATAATCTGGGAATTGTGAAACTATTTTAATACATTTTAAAGCTAGAGCAAATATGAACGCGACACGAAAATGATTAATTTCAGAAAAACGCAAGAAAGAAAATCAGCATGACCTCAAAGAACGTAGATTAACCAAGATGAGAGAAAATTTCTCTCAATAGATAAAACATGTTAGTTAATTAGGAAACAAAGTGATTCATATTTCATAAGAAACAAAATAAGCACATGAAGATAAATTATTGACTGCAGAGAAAAAAGATCATGCAAAGAGAAAGAAAGCCTGCGCTGTATATTATATACAGGTAAGCTGATTTGCTTTAGTGTCTAAGTTTGGATAAATATTCAGAATGGGGAGAAACATGAAAAACAAAAGTACATTTAAAGAAAATTCAAATTTTGTCATGGATTTTTTGGGGAGTATAATTTCAAAGTTATTTGGCCTTTTCAGAGTTTATAAAACATATCCAGAACTCTTGAACGTAACACATCCTTGAATTGTGGCCTAGTAGGAAGTTGAACAGAGTTTGGCAACATGAAAACAGGACTGATGACTTTACTGTACTGTTGCATCACTTTTAAAACAATAGAAAATATGATGAGAATAGTTGTATCTGTCTTTCCTGTCCATGTAAGGTATGACAGAAGTCATAGAGCCTGACAAGCTGTTTCACTTATCAGGCTCAACCTCGTGTCAGAGTTTATTCGTTGCATAACGTCGTCATTTAGCCTCGAGGTATTGAGAGGTTTTGCTTCGTAATGATGAGTGTTATTGTGTCACACTGAAAGAATGCCAGTGATTTTATTAGACATGAATGGATTTAAAAGGGATTCTGCACCAGGTTGTGTTGCTTCTTAGCCAATTCATATCATTATACACACTTTTTATGCATTAATAATCATTTAAATGCTTACAAATTGATCATATTTAGCCAACTTTGTACATTCCAGTCAAATTTATCATTTGCATTTAACCTGTCTTTTGGGGACCAGTGAGGAGGTGCATCTCTGCGTTGCCCAGAGAGCATTCTGGGATGAAGCGTCTTTCTCAAGGTCCCACAGAGGAAGTCTGTGGGATTTAAACGAAGGAGCCTGCATCCTTCCCAAGACACGAGCACCATGTCTAACTACTAACTCACCACTTCCCCTTAATCTCACCTAGGATTTAATACAGCCACATATGATTTCATGTAATACTTTACCTGCACTGTGGTTAGGATACCT
>NW_015155706.1:0-1989 GCF_000732505.1 Cyprinodon variegatus | reverse complement strand
GGCTGACAAATGCAGCCTTCTGTTTGCCTATTTTGAAGGACAGGTCCAGTGTAACTTATGTATCCTTTGATATCCCAGGATTCATTGCGAGTCCAAGCAAGCCGTTTGCTTCGTAATCAGAGGAAAAAGGTAAATGGCGATGAACAGGGGTGAATAATGTAAGTGCTGTTTAATATAATAGAAGTATGGGAATAGCTCCGCCTGAAATTAATGAAAATAGCTTTTATTTTAATTGTTATTGAGTCAGATATGTGGTGGAAAATGATAGGTTTATTGAAAGGTTTTATCTGTCCCTGTGCTAATGGGTTTGGCTGATATTTAAACACAGATTCTATTATGTGTTTATTCACGATGACGGTACAGCTGCTGAAGCTCCTGAAAAATGTTATAAGCACCCTAACAGTAGTGAGAAGTACTGCATTCTATCTTTGCCTGCTTTGTGTGTCAACTGTATTGGCTGTTAGGCAACAGAGCATACGGGCGCTGAATGTTAACACCCTCTGGTCTTCCTCAATGCTATAAGTCTACTGTTATCTCCTCTGAGCTGATTTAATCAATCAGATAAGGAAACTGTCACTTTGTGTCTCAGGGTACTTAGTGGCAGTCTTTAAAATTATTCCTTATTTTGGTGTATTTCTTAAGTGATGAGGTCATAAACGATGCAGCTCAATGAGCAAAGACATAACAATTCATTTGAAAACTGTCTAAAAAAATAAGATCTAAAACTGTCTGAATACAAGAAAATACTGAATAAAGCCTAAAAATAATCCCAAAACATGAAGACTTTGACTGTGTGGAAAGGAAAATTCCTCCTAAAAAATTCAGGGGCTGAGCTTTCTGTTTTTCTGTTCCTAAACATTATCCCTTATAGCTGTATCTCTAACCCTACAGCTCTAAAATAAAACATGGTAAGATTTGAAGGTGACCATCGGATCTCAGTGGAATATGAAGCACCCATATCCTCAGCCACGAATGATACTTTAATGAAGAATCCAGGTGAGAGCAAAATCCCAAAGTTTACCAGTTGAACAACCATGCACCCATCCATCCATTTTCTTACACACTTATCCCAAGTGGGGTCGCGAGGGGTGCTGGTGCCTATCTCCAGCTGTCTATGGGCGAGAGGCGGGGTAAACCCTGGACAGGTCGCTAGTCCATCGCAGGGCAATAAATGATTATGAAAAAAATTAACAATTATCTTAATCTCTTAATTTGAGCATTTTAGTCTTAGGCATTTTATGCTTTCCATCTCAAATAAAGAACATTAATATTCACAGTGCACCAGTGGTTAGCATTGCTGCCTTGCAGCGAGAAGTTTCTGGGTTCGATTCCTGGCCCCGGGTCTTTCTGCATGGAGTTTGCCAGTTCTCTCCATGCGTGTGTGGGCTCTCTCTGGGTCTAAAAACATGACTGTTAGGTTAATTGGCTTCTCTAAATTCTCTTTACAAACCATTCCTTGCTTGAATGGTTGTTGTTCCTGTTGGTCGTCTCCGTGTTGCCCTGCAATAGACTAGCAACATGTCCAGGGTGTACGGAGGATAGGATCTGTCCATCAGAATGGGCAAAAACAAGACTGCATTTGTCAGCCACATAACAAGGAGTCTTCCAATACAAACAGCCCTTGGTGCCATAGTATGTTGAATCTGGCCTTCAGAGGATGCAGCCACTGAATTCGAACTCAGCTACAGACATACATAGAAAAACAAAATACTATTTTCTCACCCCTCGTGGGGTGGTATGTGTCATCCTCAAGGTCAGGTCCTCTACCAGAGGCCTGGGAGTTTCAGGGTTCTGCGCAGTATCTTAGCTGTTCCTAGGACTGCACTCATCTGGACAGAGACCTCTGATGTTTTACCTGGAATCTGCTGTAGCCACTCTCCCAGTTTGGGTGTCACAGCCCCCAGTGCTCCAATTACCACTGGCACCACTGCTGCTCTTACTTTCCACATCTTTTCTAGCTCCTCTTTCAGTCCTTGGTATTTCTCAAGC
>NW_015155705.1:0-1990 GCF_000732505.1 Cyprinodon variegatus | reverse complement strand
TAACTGAATTCACAAACTTTTTTTTAGAAGGCATCAAAACAAATATGTTTTAAAGCCACAATAAACCAGTGCTAAGTCTTTTTTGCAGCTATTTTTCTTTGTATGGTTTTCTTAGTATGTTTGATTTGGTGATAAGTGGAGGCGTTGCAGAGACAAGGGTGGAACTAAACTGAGAAATACCGGCTGTTTCTTTGTAACTCGATTTTGACGATTTGATTTTCGCACTTCGCATGTGCGACTGCACTGCCTTAATTCCCATTGTTCTGAGCTTGAATGACTGTGCCTCATGTATGTTCCCTGGTTTTAGCCATGGAGAAAACTCTTGACTGGATAGAAAATTTTTGCTACATTTACACTTGCTCATATTTTCCAGACAAAACTTTAATGGTGCATCTCCCAAATGTCCCGGCCGCAACAACGCTTTTTTTTTATTTAGATTATAAAAATAAATCGCAATGAAAATTATCCTATTTATGATGTTTTAAAAATTAAGACCTACGAAAGACTGATTTGAGACATTTTAATACCAATTAAGGCCTTGGTTTTATTTTGAAGAATTCAACGCCTTTTAAGACTTTTTAAGGACCCGCGGGAACGCTGGGAGTAAATGTATATTTATATGAGTGCTTCACCTTTTTTTATTCTAACGTTTCAGTAGTTTTCTAAGTCACCAAAATGTGTTACCGGTATATAGAGACAGTAAGGTCATTGACGGGTGAGGTGGTGCCTTTGGTGATTAAAAAAGACGAGGGGGCCTAATTTTGGTCGCACACAAACTGACCTGAGTCCAGGGAATTGTTTGCGGTCAGGAAAGTATGCTCCCCAAACATTTGGTACATCAGAGAACAAGAACTTAGGCTCCTTTTAGTGGCCAGCAATAATTTCATGGTTGTGAGGCAACAGTGACCGCACTTGTATTCCTAAAAAGATCTTAAACTTAGATCCTGGAAAGAACAATTATTTTGCCATCTGAAAGCCACAGCAGCTGATGCATTACAACTTTTACAAGCTTCCTCTCTTTCTCTGTAGATTACAGGCACTTTGTAATTGAGCCCAAAGTAGCATGTCAAAATGAGAGTGATTTAGTCAGACTGGTGCAACATGGGGTCGAGGCAACAGCCACAGGCTACAGTTACGGCCAATTAAAACTGCTTGGTCTGTTGTGGAGAAAGAAGCAATATTTGAGAAAAGTTGGGCCTAAAATTGTGTGTCAACAGATTTAAGCTGAAAAACTATTTTTTTTCGATATGAAGAAAATTCTTTAAGGCTAGCTAAAAGCTGTCCTGTTTACAGTAAAAGTACATTTCTATTTCCAGGCTGCCTGCACGTTTAATGAAGGCAGCGCTCAGACATCACTGTCACTAAAAATAAACTTTGCACAGTCATCATCGAGCCACAACTTTTTTGATCACTTTTAACAAATGATTTTCTTACAAATAGAAAAAAAAGAAGATAAAATGTTTGCATATAGTCTAGCATTAAATGAAACTAAAACATCTCCTGCATTAGGACAGGATAACCAAAACTATTTGTTTAAATCAATTAGAAAATACAATACTTTTCTTACATTTATTACACACACAGTCAAATCAACATGCCTTTAAAAAATCTGGGAAAGACCAGATGATGATGCCATGGCATTGTAAGCTTCTCATTGGTTAATTCATAGCATTTAAGCTAAATAAAAGACATCTATTAAGAAACAGCCTCAAACACAGCTATCTTTTGGTATGCTATTGGACATGCAATGTAACCAGCCCAGTTACAGTACACTGCCTGGCCAAAAAAAAAGTCGCCACCAAAATAAAGGTCACTCACTCTAATACTTTGTTGGACCGCCTTTAGCTTTGATTACGGCACGCATTCGCTGTGGCATTGTTTCCATAAGCTTCTGCAATGTCAAAAGATTTATTTCCATCCAGTGTTGCATTAATTTTTCACCAAGATCTTGCATTGATGATGGTAGAGTCTGGCCACTGCGCAAAGCCCT
>NW_015155704.1:0-1991 GCF_000732505.1 Cyprinodon variegatus | reverse complement strand
CCTTTAATAGTCACCAAGAAGCCAATAACTGCAGAGAAAACTTGTCTTAAGAAGGAATCCTAGAATTTTCATTCGTCAGACCGAGAAAGCCCAAAAGTAGAGATGCAACGATTAACAAATTAGCTGGATCAGATAAGTGATGCCGGAAATCCGATCTAGGCACTCCTATTTTTACTGATATGGTTCAAAGAAATAGATATATAGCAATTTAGTGACTTCTTATGATTGCAACAGTTATGATTTCATGATCCATCGGACTTGATCAGATGAAAAATGGATCGGTAAATCTCTACCCAAGAGAACAGAATCAAATGAGGGAATGTTTTTTAAACAGGAGAGGATTATAAGACGTATGTCTCCTTACTGTCTCGCGGTCCAGCGGCTTGTTGACCTTTATGATCCCGCTAAAAGGGTCAATGAAGAAGTCGTTGTCCTGGTCGCCGCTGAAAATGGAGTAGAGGATGCCTCCATTCAGACCACTATCAGCATCTTCTGCTATAAGCTGCACATAAAAAATAAATAAATGGAAACTAAGAACCACAAAATATAATATGCTAATAATTGAATGAGAAAAGTAAATGAAATACAGTACTCAATTATTGTAAAATTATTTCTATAAATGAGTGAGCTCTACGTAATATACATACATCAGTCCTCAAGGAAACATAAACCACATTTTTAGTAAAATTTGAAAAAACTTTGATGTCAGTTTTAAAGTGCGATGTCAGAGATGTCATATGAGTATCAATATTTATCAGCGCCGCAGTTTCATTACTTATCATTTGACATTTTTAGTGAAAGACTTGATCTGACTGGGACATGAACAGCACAAAGACAAGTTTAAGGTGACGCCCAACTATTGGTAAGCAGAGACTGCAGTTGCTTAGGGGCCCCCAACCTCTTAGGGGCCCCGTCACTGACATCTGGTTGGCCCCCTATGCAAATGTAGACTAGGACGTCTTTTTAAACCCACCTGATACATGGTTGACTGACCATACTTTATTTATACCGCAACACATGGCAGATTTCAACATGATGGTGAGCCATTAAAACACGACACCAATAGTAAAGCAGACAGTGGTATTTTAAATTACTGTTAATAACTGTTTATTAGACGGTTGGTCAAATAATACACTCATATAATATGTTTCAAACTGAAATAAAGATCTTAAAAGAACAATGTATTTGAGTATTTTATTTTTTACAATACCACTTGGAATTATGGGTAATCCAGAGCGTAGATTAAAACCATAACCGGCATAAATACAATGTGTTAGCGATGGGGGGCATGTAGGGGATGGGGGTATTGTACTTCAGATGGGGCCATATGTTGCTTACTGGCCTATTTTTGGGTCGTTACGCCATTGGTGACGCCCCTCTTGTGGCGTGAAAGTTTCTCTGTGGGATCAAAACTTCCTTTTCCAAAATTTAACGGAGTCGTTATAAATTAGTGAGCTCTATTTAATATAGAGCTCACTAATTTATAACGACTTTTTATAACACATCCAAAGTTCCTCAGAAAGGGGGGAAGTCGTTGGCTCGGGCCTTAAAAGGTCAGCATACTGATCTAACCAGGATTCCGGGATGCAGCCCTCCACATGCCTTTAGGTGACAAAATGTTACCAGGCTGGTCAATAGAGGGCGCTAGGGCGCAACCCACTCACCCAATGACCTTGATTAAGACAAAATAAATGAATAAATAAATTGAAAAATAAAAATAATTTGAAATATATTAATACATTTATTTTAAGATGTGCAAGATAAATATCTAATCTTTAATGACAAGTAAAGCTGTTTTTCGTCGGATTGGTGATGTATTTCTGTCCTGGGATGTTAAAAGTTAACATCCCGTTAAAAGTTGTTCATGCGTAGCACCTCCACTGCAACACAGAGGGACAGGAGAACAAAAGAGCTGCGGCATCTTAGCATGAACTGTTGTCACCAGAGGCGCACCTTGTCAACAGGCAAACCAAGCAACTGCTTGGAGCCCC
>NW_015155703.1:0-1992 GCF_000732505.1 Cyprinodon variegatus | reverse complement strand
TTCAATGTACAATATACTGATTTCTATGTTCACATGTTTGATTTAGATGAGCATGGATCTGTAGGTAAACAAGGAATGAGAAAGATAGATTGCATTTGCATAATGTGTGCATACACACACATAACACAACATTAAGTTTCATACTGTGTAGAATTATCTGACAAAAAATATTTTCATTTACAGTATTCATTCAATCAGTCATTGATTAATTGTAACTATAAATCTAGCTGAGAGGCTGAGCTTTAAGTTGCCGACGGGCCAAAATACTACAATGTCAGTTCAGGATCATTAAATCTGTAAACGGCGTCAACCCAGCAGAAAACAGAAGTTATATCGTATGGATCAGATTCTCTTTAACCAGATTAGATGATGACTAATGATTAACTGAAGCAAATTTTACAAATATCTTTCCTTTGATAAGAATACTATCATATTTCACTCAACAGGTTAAACTCACCTGCAGAAGCAAGGAAGATGAAGCAGTTGAACAAGAGAATGTAAAACGTACGTTTCATGCTACCGGCCATTTTGTCTTCTAAGCTTTCAGTAGAGCTAAAACTGCATCAGTTAGTTTGATGCGTAGAAATTAATGCTCAGAGAGACAAAGTTATAAATGTAAAGGCAAAGTTCAAAGCAAAAATCAAACTGAACTAATTGAAAGCTTAGACGTAAATAGAGTGGTAGCTAATAGAAGTTAACTCCGGCTTACAAAGTGAAGGACAGCAACGTGGCAAAAAAAGGAAGAGATATTTGACGTCAGCGATAAAGCTCATCTTAGGACGACACAGCGCCACACTGCGATTAACCAAGGTAACAAACAGCAAAGACTGATCTACCCGCATAACAACCACTACCTGACAGCTGGAAACATGGTCTGTAACTTTATTAAACTCTGTAAGAAACTGATACTGGCCCAGTCTGTTTCAAGTTTTGGTAAAAAGTGGAAAATAGGAAAACCAACAAGCATCAGTTCAGTACAGTGGCTTGTTTATTTCTATCAAATTCTGCTGAACTTAAGAACTTAGAATAATTCTCTATCTGCTCTAAATAACACAAAGCCAAAATCTTTCATACCTTTCTTACCAAAAGCTGGTATTAAAACAAACCCCAGAAACAATAATAATATCATCCAACACAACAAAGAGGAACAGAAATATTCCTAACAAATCTGGATCAAGTTTGACCATTAAACTGTCTGATCTAAAACATAAATCCAATTATGTTTAAATGTTAAATTCATTTGTAATAGAATCTTGTAAATTAACCAAAGAGCCCTTGAAACAGCTTCAGATGATTCTTTAGAAAACTGAGAGACATTTAAAATATCTTAAAGAAGTCATTAAAGTTGGTAAAAGCTGAGAGAAATAAAACATACAGCATTAGTATCTGTGACTGAATCTTAGTGAAGGGATGAAGCTTCATTGTCCAATGTTAATAAAACTTCACTAACTGCTCTACTTCAACAGAAAAAAAGATAAGAAAATCTTAACAAAGAAAAAATTTATGAACTTAAAACTCACCTTTATGGTTATCATTTTCCAGCAGAGCAGTAATTGAGCTTCTAGTCTAGTAGAACTCTATTTCAGATTTAGACTAAATGTTGTCTAAATCTTTTGCCTTTTGTTCAGACACGGTCAAGCTGATGGATCACATGATAAAACCTGTAAGGAACAACAACCTGCTCCATCAGCTGATAGAGTAGTGACTCTGTTACAAAGTTTTGACCAAATATCTTTATGGAGAATTATATTTTCTCATTTCCTCTCCCTTACGGAGATGAATGCCTCTTTTATGAAACATAAACTGGGAAGAGGGTTAGTACAACTTCCTATTATCTATCTCTATTCTCCATTATGCAGTATTTGTAAGTTCAACCTCTAACATTAAACTCTTTCTGCTTTTTTCTCATCATAGTAGCTTCATCTGGTCTGTTCCTGTTTGGCTGTGACTCCATCCTGGAGAGAAATATCAGCTGTGCTGCTGCCATCAACA
>NW_015155702.1:0-1996 GCF_000732505.1 Cyprinodon variegatus | reverse complement strand
GATAGATAGATAGATAGATAGATAGATAGATAGATAGATAGATAGATAGATAGATAGATAGATAGATAGATAGATAGATAGATAGATAGAATGTTCTCCCTCTAAAAATTTAGATTGATAAAATAAATGTTTAAAGTTCAAAACATATAATTCCATGAAACTTTAATAAAAGTTTGGATCCAGTGTGAAATACAAGTAGGCCATCAGGACCTTTTCCTGCCCTCCTCCATTTTTTTTCTTTTTTAATCTCTCTTTTTTTGATACAGGGAGGAAAATTCACCCCTTGTTTTTTTGCAACTCTCATTTTTGTACATAGCACTGTATTTCAATCTCGGTGTGTCACTTCTCCATATGAGACTATGATCGATGTGCAAAGGCATGATTTAATCACTGCTTTGTACATTGTCTATATTAAATCTGCTGTGGTATGCCACACTTCCTCTGGTACAAGTGGAGGGATATCCTCTGTTTGAGCATAGAGACTCCAAATCACATTTAAAGATTGTACCCTAAACTGTGGAGCTAATGGCTTCTTATTGTGAGTCGGAGTATTATAAAAAGGTTTCCATTAAGAATTAAAACTGTGCCAAAGTCTTAATTTATAGTGGGGGCATGTTTGCTGCTTATTTTTATTGAAATGTAGACTTTTCCATATTTGGATAAATCCACTAACCCAAGTAAATTTTATATCTTGACAGCTTGGGCAAGTGATATTTGATGACTGATATAGGGGTAGAAGTGCAGTAAAGAAGGGATGTATCTGGAGAAATGAAACTGACAGAACTGGGGTCAGAAAGGTATTTATTTACCAGTCTTATTTTCTGCTTGTCAGCAAGGAGGTTATCCACAGACAGGACAAAGTGAGAGTTTTGATTTAAAGAACTTTTGAACCATCTTTCTGCATGGATCTTTTAGTATTCCCTCTCATGCATGCAGTCTATCTAGGCAAGCAAACTTTCTTCCACAGTCAGAATCCATGTTTGGTTAATTAGTCTATCTTTGTTTTTTCTTGGTCAGTTGCCTTGTGCTGTTTATGCATTTTTGTTTCTCTTTGCACTGCCCTTTCATTAAGTAATGCACTGACATACAGGATACCAATCAAAGAACGGCCTTCTTTAAGTTGGCCAATATTAGATGTTATTTGCATATATCTGCATTTTAAATCACATATTTTACCCACATAGCAAAAATACAGTAGACTAACTTGTGCTTTTTCTTTAAAAGGACACAATATGATGTAGATTGGGATCTGATGAGATGCCTTCCAAGGATTTTCTAATGCCAGATCCAACAGAGCACAGTTTAAGTATGTATGACAAACTTCTTTGTCAGATAGTGGGTCCCATCCATACAAAGCAGCAGGAAACCAACTACATTTGAAACCTGCTCCCAGAGTGAATTAGTTAAAAAAAAACTCCCTGCAGCCTCTTCGTCTCGATTCCACTGTCTCCATCACAGCTACAAACTTCAGTGTTTATTGCATTTGCACCAACAGACCACTCAGCACTCTTAATGCAAACACAGCACAACACTGAGCAACAACAGCAGCAGACTTCAGAGTTGTAGCTAAGTTTTAAAACCTGTTTCTGAAGCTATTCAATTTCCATTTTACTCTTCAACCATTTGCTTCTCTGTCACTGATTCACATATTTCTCTTTTCCTTCTTTTGCCTCTATTGTTTACACTCCTCTTTCTTCTTCTATCTTTTTCATTTCTATGACAACATTACAGCAGGACCTGTTGGCATGGCATAAGTATTACAGCTATCACAGGTCCTTAGACTTCAGGAGATATTTTCTTTACAACCTAACTTTTCTGTGCTGATACCTCATTCAGCTTTATGTGGAGGCAGCCAAAGAGGTGGGATGTTTCAATAGGAGGAAGGATTAAAGTAGCTAAAATAACATCAATTTGTAGAGATATTTGCCTAAATAACTTAATAAATAAATCCTTAATAACTTAATAAATAAATCCGAGGACTGGACCAAAAGATCTT
>NW_015155701.1:0-1996 GCF_000732505.1 Cyprinodon variegatus | reverse complement strand
GGTTCTATAAATACAGGACATGGGTTCTACTGAATAAGTATAGAGATGAATACCATTATAAACAGAATCTTACTAATAGATGAATATAGTATAAAGATAACTAGTGTTATGAACTAAATTTACAGCTGGATATGTACCGAATATAATATACAGGTGGATATTACTATGATATACAGGACCCCAACCTGATTTAAAATATTAAATATTATTAATAACCCCATTTTGTCCGACGACAGTGTCTAACCCCGAAAGCTCACATCCTCCTTCACCGCTGCGCTCCAGACCTCCTGCGCAAAGCAAAGCCTACGGCCTCCGCTGTTCCTCCCGTCTTGCTCCGCTTCGACTTCTTCGGAGCTCAAGGAGAGCATGCGCTATATTATTATTAAATTCAGGAGCAAAACATGCGGAAATTAACGCTTATTTTAATATGACATATTAAAAAAATTCCCACCATCATCCATCCAGTTTGTATGAACTATGTTTGTTCTCTTCTTCCAACCAGCATGTCCTCTAAACTCTACCATTTTCAGAAATACAGTATATTCTCTGACTCTCTGTCCATTTATATAAGTTTGTTTTTCTTGCTGTTACAAACTTTTTTAAACTGTCAAGGAATAACGCCTTGACTGCTTGACCTAAAGTTGCTAAAACAGCCTTGATCAATTAAGTCATTGATTTCCCTCAACCCTGAAAGTCTGCTGCGGTATGTGAAAAGGTTTCACCAGCAGATTTTGCAACTCTTGCAAGTCAGGTCTATAGATCAAACTTAGTTGTGCAGCATAAGTCACAGAGGTTTGGTTTGACGGATATTTAAAGAATTCAAAGGGATATCCGCAGCTCAAGTTAGTTGTGTGGCAATTGTATCATCGACAGGTCTTTGACTGTGCAGCCCCCTATTGGACAAACTGTAATATAAGACCTTTCAATGAGAATCACCTTAACTTTCTTCCTAAACTGAGCTACATTGCTCACCTTTTGGTTCAGACCATGAAGGTGATGTTGTGGTCACCTAAAACATGCAAAGCTTCAGCATTGTTTTGTCTTTTGACAATTTTAGATAAATACTGACCACTGGAGATGAGTGATATCCAACATAAACCTCCAGTTTTGGAGAGGCTCCAGCCCATAAGGATGTAGCCTTTGCCAAAATAACTAAAACACTAAAGCAAAGCAACATTTCCTGCTATCACTTTTGAAGAAAAATGTTTATTGCTCCTTAATAAATACCACCCACTGAAATACATGGCAACAAAGAAACGATCAGTGTTATTCACTTCCTCTGTTTTCAATATGTTATGTCAGAGTATTTAGCATTTAAAACAAGTAAACATTTCACCATGCTCCCATGAGGCAGGTTCATTTATTCTAAATTCCCACCTTGTATTTTTAATGTTCTTTATCGTCATTGTTTTACTGCATGCTGTCGGCATTCTACTGCAACTGTTTCTTCAAAGCTTTAATTGACATTTAAAGCTTTCAAAAGCCTTTCATTAAGTATAAAGAAGTAGCTGTTAATAATTCTGCAGAGTCATTGTTTTCTGTAAAAGAACCTATAATAAAGAGGCACCCTTGGGAGCAGCGACAAAGGGTTGCACACACCCCACCTAACTCTGTATACTCTGAATGCACCACACATGAATATGCAATCACAATACAGTAAAGTGACTGTTGGTATGCATTTTAAAAATTTAATATTTTGTTTAAGCGATCTGACCCACATGCAGAGAACCACTCAGAGTCCAAGGGAAAAAGTTTAACAGGTTTATTGAATGTTGATGAAACACAGAAGTAGGAGCTGGAACTCCGAGAACTGGTGAACCGGAACCGGAGAGTCTGAAGGAGAGATCATAGTGATCAGTTCAGGGACCGTAGGAAAATTGACTGAGGATTGAATGTAGCTGGAGAGAAACTCACGTTTGAGGGGGCTCTTGTTAATCCTTGAATCCAGTTTGTGGGGAAATAATCTAGAGGAGAGGGAACTCGTTGGAGAGCGGAC
>NW_015155700.1:0-1997 GCF_000732505.1 Cyprinodon variegatus | reverse complement strand
CCCACCACCGCAGCACGGCTTTGCATTTACCTTTAAATCAGTTCTAGATTGATGCGTGAAGTATTGATAATAGAAAATGAAGGTTAAACTCTATGTGCTTTCTTTCAGATTTAATAAAGGGCTTTAAGTTAAAGGGATTTAAAAGGCAGTCATGCAAAAGCCTTCTGGCCGACTGTCAGATAATGAAGTGTTTACACTGCTTGGAGGACATTAACAGGGATAAAGCCAAGCAGCCAACATGTGCAGAGGAACTGGCAGAATGAAAAAAGGAGGAGCGAGCCAAGAGTCATGTTTTTCTGCTGCTGCTGCTTTCCCTTCTGTTTTCTTTTCTTTGCTGTTTTTCTATCTCACATTCTTTTATCTGTTGGAATAAGTGGCTGCTCTGGTCCTCTGCATGTTTTTATTTTACTCTAAGAGTCTCCATCGTTTCAGACTTCAAAGAACATCTGTTGCTATGGAGCAAGTCAAACCTTCTCTGACGCCTTTTCAAAAAACAAGCTTCACATTGTTACTCGCCAGACTGCATGGCTTTGTTCTTGTTTCCTTCTATCTATCTATCTATCTATCTATCTATCTATCTATCTATCTATCTATCTATCTATCTATCTATCTATCTATCTATCTATCTATCTATGAGTGGGATGACTCAGAAACTGAGTCCCTAATCACTATTACATAACTTTGTTTATCCATCCAATTTTTTTCCTCTTCCTGTATTTGTGTCTTTGCTTTCAGATGTAATAACTGAATCATTGTTGTCAGACATCCCACCCACCATTAGCACTCAGATAAAAGCAGTTTACCACTTCATACCTTCTTCAATCTACACCTTATTCTCACATCCGACATTTTCAGATCCAAAGAAAAAAAATACATTTATTATGATTTTTGTTTTCACTTGATCTTTTAATCCATTTTGTCTATAAAACCTGCATAAGGGTTGCTAGGGACATATTATACCAGTTACTGAAAGGAAAACAAAGAGCAAATGTTAGATCATTACATGGAAATGTTTCATACCAGTTTCACTATATAGATTTATGTATTATAGAGTGAATAAAGTTATTTGCTCTGCCGGAAGGACAGTGGATGTGTTTCCATGGATACAGCTCTTGGCAATAGATGATAAATAACTCATTCTTTATTCAAGGTACTTCTTACATTATTTTAAGAATTTCCTCTTCCTATTTTCTCAAAGAATATTTGTTTAAAAAAAACCCTTCTGCTTTGTCATTGTGATAAGATGCTATAATGGTGCTGAAATATTGTAATTCAATGGTTATCACAGTATCGCTGCCAGGGTGCATTTCACAAATGAAAATTGGGTACATTTTAGAGGTGTGCTGTGAGTAATCACCATTGAAAAGCTCAGAGCAATGTTAGAAAGAATGTTAGAGATGATGGGTTATTATAAGCAATTGGGAATCTTAATACATCTTTAGGAGGGCTCGGGCCGTGAATGCACCATCCGCAGCTCCTCATGGTCTCCAACACTTTATGACTCAAGCACAGCTTAGTAGGCGCCAGGATTACAGTTTCTATTTGGCTTTTCTATACCGTCTATGTTATAGTAAAGATATACTGTCAAAAACGGATGATAAAAGAGTAATTGCTTTTGAAAGCTCTCAGCACTTAAACACTAAAACTGCAGAAATGAGAGTGAACTAAAAGCAGAATGAAATAAAATTCCTTTAATTTTGGGGCTGAATAAGTAAATTATTTATATAGATAGTAAAATCAGCATAAATAAATAATAGGAAAGCAAAATGTAGTATGATTATTATATTTAGAAATATAGAATAAAGGAAAATAAAAGATTAGCCAGATAGTCAATGTTGTTAAGAAAACAAAATATATAGCTGATCATAGAAGTGATTAAAATGCCAAGGCGCCCAGGCCTCAATGTAAACATGAACTTCTCATCAAATTTGCACACATTAAAACCATTTTATATGAATTATATTTGTAAGTGTGATGGGTTTATATAATAAACCAAT
>NW_015155699.1:0-1997 GCF_000732505.1 Cyprinodon variegatus | reverse complement strand
CTATCTATCTATCTATCTATCTATCTATCTATCTATCTATCTATCTATCTATCTATCTATCTATCTATCTATCTATCTATCTATCTATATCAACTTTCTGTCTGTCTGCCTGTCTGTCTGTCTGTACATTCAGATCAAAGTGGAATCACAATCAAATCCCTGACTGTGAGCACAAAGTGAGGAGTAAAATTAGATTTAAATGAAGTTCATTTAAATTCGGTTCAGTTTATTATCAAAACTTGCATTTATAACTAAAAATTAATATCAGACCAAAGAGTTTTGATGAAAATCCACGTTATAGAGTTAGTCAACTTACATCTTTGTGAAATATTTTCCTACAAATATATTGCTGTGAAAAAAATTCTTTGCCCCTTATTAATTTCCTCTGTTTCTGCTTATATGTCACACTTGCATTTCACATATTGTTAAATAATGTAATATAATAGACATAGATAATCCAAGTCAATTTAAAAAACATAAGCTGTTAAATGATCATTTGAGATCATCGTGGGCATTTTTGGAAAGACCATTTAAATTTGGTGGGACACATCCGGGGCTGGTTACTGCTAGACATGAAAATATTTAGAAACTGTTTATAATTAAAGATCTCAAAACATAAACCACAAATATCTGATTTTAAGAAAGTGGGATTAAATGGACAGATAAGAAAAATTATTAACTGACTTCTATAAATCTTAAAAACATCCTACCTGATAATTGTGAGAGTCCAGTGAACCACAGTGATCGCCATAATCAACCTATGGATAAACATGAAACAGCGACCGGCCAACCAACTCAAGAAGCACATAGATTTATTTGAACTGGTAGCTAAGGAAGGTTTCCAGCATCAAAAACAAGGCTGATCTAAAAGGACAAAGCCATTTAGATGATCCTCCCAATATTTTTTGCAAAAATTCTGTGGTCTGAGGAAACAAAAACACTTTTAAAAGTGATTGTACTGTTAAATCCGAGATTAATGTAAATAACCTCATATCCTGAAAATTCTACCGTTTTTGTATCAACTTAAACATATTTAGTTACTTTAACACAATGGTAAATGTAAAGTAAATATCAAAAAGTGGTTGCATTATTTTTTCCAGTACATGACAGTGGAAGCATAAGGGTGTGGCTGCTTTACTGAATGAGAACATGAATTATTGCTGTTGTTGAAAGAAAGTGAAATGATCCTCTCTGTAAAAACTAAAAAAACGGTGGGTGCAGGTGTGTACCTACACAATTCATTCAAGTAAACACACTTTCTTTCAGGGTTCCAACTGTGTGCCATTTGTCTTTTAAGATAATGCTGTCCTGCCCTCCTTACAATGAGCATGAAAAAAATAGGAGAAGAACGAGACAAAAGGATCTCACTATGAATCAGTGAATCACTGAGCAGCAGTCGGCCACCTCTGTTCCTGTCCTTTCTTCTTTAGTCATCAGGAAAATGAGACTAAGCATTTTACAGCCGAGATCCTTGTTTTACTTTCAAATAAGGCCTTAGTTTCGTCATTTTCAACTCAGAATGAATAACAGCGTGTCCTCATAATATGTCATGAATCTCGATGGTGGAGGATTTCCCTTTGAGAAAAGCTTTTTTGTCATTGTTGATGTAACAAATCACACTTAAAGGTACTTTTACTGTTTTCAGAAAATATTCCAAGTCACTATGATTAGACATTTTGCTGTTAAATTTGTGTTCTAAATAGAATAAAGTATAATAATTTTAAGAGTAAATGTTGTATTTGTTTGGAAAGAACAAATAAATATACATAAGAAATTACTCATGTTTAGAGATATGGATATTTTCAATCTTAAAATCCGGTTGGTCTGAAGTAAAACAGAAAGAAAACAGTAAAAAAAAATATATCACACCAGGTGGTGATAATTACTACACAGAATCTAAATGTTGATAGATAGATAGATAGATAGATAGATAGATAGATAGATAGATAGATAGATAGATAGATAGATAGATAGATAGATAGATAGATAGATAGATA
>NW_015155698.1:0-1997 GCF_000732505.1 Cyprinodon variegatus | reverse complement strand
ACAGGTGCATCTAAATAGTTGAGTGAAACTTATATAGGTATTCACAGTGGAATATATTTGGTAATTAGGATAATTATTGCTTGAATTTAATTGTGGCGCACCCAAAACAGGTGAAGCTGCTATCTTGGTAAATCGTAATATGGCAATGTTTTGTACGAATTGTTTATGTATGCATTGGGGATAAGATTGCTATCTACTGTTATATATTTATATATTATTGCTTTATATATTTTACACCACATCGAGGCTTGAACAAAACAATTAATGCATTGATATTTTGTGATGTATTTTGAATAAATAAACCAGATGCAATTTGGGAGAAAACACAGAAAGTTACCATGCCTGCAGTCTCCTTATATTTCATCTGTCTTTCAGGATATTTTAAATTTGTTACTACAGTCCCCTACTTGGGACCAGTAACATAAATAAACTATTCACTTTTTTCAAATTATTACAAAATTAAACAAAAACAAAAAAAGGTATTATTTTATGCATCCAATCAACTTCAAAAAGTTCCCTATTATACTCAGTCAATATTTGGTTGATGAGCTGGGCTGCAAGGTGGAGGTGAACAGGCCATGTGGGTAGTTATCAAGTATTCCTTTAAAACCAGACCTATGCATTGTTTGGCTGGTTTCTTTAATAGATTTTTCAATCTATATTAAATATGTATTATTAACAAACAACAGTACTATTACAGTATTTTTGTTTTTTTTTTTACAAACATTTGCCCATGTGCAATCTCTAACTGATTTTGTCACAAAGATAGGAGTAAAGAGATGGTGCAATGTTCTTTTGAATCACAAAGTCAGTCTTTCTTCTGTTTTATAGCTTCACATCTGATCCAGAGGCATCGCAAGAAAATGTTTATAAGGGTGGCCAGGCAATAACCAATCTACACTGAGGGTTGCCGAAAGGGGACAGGCGCCAGAACCTCAGGGTCAATCTACATTGTTCCAACGGGAAAATTAACAGGCAAAACATTCATATTTTCTAAATAAAGACAAACTATATTTTCCCACAGCCTTTGCTAACAAGTAGACGCATATATTTAAACATCCGTGCTTTCTAGATAAAAGGTATAGCGGATAAAATTGTTTCAGTTTTGAGATCTGGGGCGTAAATCTTTTCCATCGTCATTACTTACTTACTTATATCAATAAAAATTCTGCTTAAAATTGATATTTACAAGCACTAATACACTGAAAAAAAGTAATGCAACCGCTTTTGGCATTTACTTAACCATACTTAGGTACTTTTTTACCAGCTAACATGCTAACATAAAACACAATTGTTTCATGTTAGCAGGGTAGGACATAAAAGAATGGTGTTAAAGTAAGTGAATATGATTAAGTTAATGCCAAAAGAAGTTGCATTCTTTTTTTCAGTGTATCTACCTAAATTATTTGATATGTTTTTATTAAAATTGTTATTTATCTTTGATTTCACTGAAAAGATGAATTGCAGAGACACATTCTCTCTTTACCCCATATAACACAAAATCTAGTTCTGACAAGAGCATGAATTCTGTATTTATCATGTTTGATGTTAGTATATTGATGTGTATAATTAACCACAAAAAAAATTTAATGTTTTGAATATTCCACTTGACAGTATTACTGCTTCTGTAATAGAGGGAAAAAGTGGTAGGAGTGGCCACAGGGGTGGCCAATGATTGGGTAAGGGTGGCCATGGCCACCCCTGGCCCCCCATCTAGCTCCGCCCCTGATCTGACTTAAATGTTTTTCTATTTTATGTATTTCATTTTTGCAAATACGTTTTAGCAAGTAAATAAAAAAGAAGTCAAACTTTAAAAACAAATGGAAACTTTAATTTTTAAAAATAATTATAATAACGTTTTCTTCAATATTCCTTTTCTCGAATTTTTTTTTCTTCCAAATGGAACTTCATCAATAAGCTTTTAAGTATAATCTAACAAAATGCATGTGTGGCGTGACTGGCTGCATCAGCTTCCCTCTCCACGTCACTACTTCCTG
>NW_015155697.1:0-2000 GCF_000732505.1 Cyprinodon variegatus | reverse complement strand
TATCTATCTATCTATCTATCTATCTATCTATCTATCTATCTATCTATCTATCTATCTATCTATCTATCTATCTATCTATCTATCTATCTATAAACAAAACCTCTCAATGTTGACAACATATTGTAGAACAAAGGTATTACATAATGTATGACATAAAACAAATAAGGTTTTAAGCTTTAAAGCAGGGGTCTTCAACGTTTTCCATGCTAAGGACCCCCAACTGATGGCGAGATGTATTGTATGAAATTGTGTTATATCAAACTGGTCCTATAGACACTCTATTATAGATGGACTAATGTAACGTCAGTAATTTCTCCCTGGGATTATTAAAGTATTTCTGATTCTGATTCCTCATTGATGGGACAGGTGTTGTGAATGAAATGGTGCCCAGCTTCAAAGAGCTCCTGCGTGTCGCTGAAAGTATGCATTGCTGACTGAAAGACATCTTCTGCCTCCATTTATCTGTTTAATACAGTGTGTTGAATTCAAGTTAATGTGGATTTAAAGACATTTCAATTAGTGGAAGGGGGAATATAAAAAAAGTCTAATCAACCAAAACTTTCGTAATACCCATGCAGTACCTCTGTGGATCACCTAGGGGTCAGTAACCCCTGTTAGACCTCCGTTTTAAAGCCCTCTTTATGGAGATAAAACCACTATTTCTTAGTGCCAATTGTTTACCTTGATCCCTTCCACTCAGACTGTGTTGTCCATCAGACCAGTTATTGACATACTGTTGGACTGGACATACTATCCTAAGATTTTAAGACATTTGTGCTAGCCGGGTTCGCAGGTGTTGTTGGTAGGTGTTGTCGCTAACCCTGCTAGATGAGTTGGTGAAAAACAAGGACAACTTTAGATAGAAATAAATTTGCGTTGCATTAGCAGGATATTGCAGGTTTTGCCATTAACAAAGCTCAAAAGAGTTGGCAAAGAGACCTGTCAACTCTAAACTGAAAGCAATTTGTGCTGCACTAGCAGGACGCTATTGGAGCTGTGCTATCAGGGTTGGTTACTCTTGTTGCTTGTTTGTTCATAGTTAGAAGCAAATATGTACTTGTACTTTGTTGAAGATTAAATGCTATAGTTTTGCTAACTAGCTCATTTTCAACCACCATTACAAACTTGTGTCACTGTTGGAGGAATTCAGACATAGTATCCCTTTTCCCTCCATTTTGCCCCTAGTCTTTGCCCCTGGATGCCTGGTTTTCAATTGGCCATTCATGTATTCCTCCCTCTACAGCCTCACGTGGCACGACCCATTGAAGACAATGGGTTTCTTAACAGTGCATGTATAATTTCCTTTCTAAATGGCCCATTTGGCTCAGAGTTGATGTCAAAATAAAATCTTGTATGATGCAGCTTGCTGCTGTTGCTGGCCTCTAAATAAGTATTCAGATTCTATTAGACTCTATGTTCATGAATGAAGGTACCCAGATCATGGTGATGGAAAATAAAAACCAACACCACCATATTTTACAACTGCTTTTGAGGTGTTTGTGCTAATTTGGTGGATTAAGCTTATTCAAAAATCTCTAGTTTCAAGCCGATGTTTCCAAAGACGTTCAGTTGCTGACCCATAAATGGTAAAATTATTACAAACAGCATAAAAAAACTGAAGTTGTTGGGTTTTTCCATTTCGGTGTAATGGTTTTATACCTTTAACCACTTTACTATCAATGTTTATTGTTTAGTTTAATTTCGGTAGTGAATCTCAAGACCCCATAGTGTTTGGTCAAGGACCCCAGGTGGGGTCTTAAACCCAACTCTTTGGGAATCAAGTCTAAAGAACATTACGAGAATGTCATGATGGGTTCACTGGTGTGACCCAATTATGCAGAACACCACTGAGACGGAAACAGGAGTAAATGGTTTAACAGAGTTTATTTTCACAAGCACTGAGAAAATGACTGGTTCTGGTTCTGGCCTGGGAAACTGGTTCACCGGAGTCTGCGTGAGAAACAGTTCAGTTAGCGTTGCGCATAGGAGTTTGATTCTTG
>NW_015155696.1:0-2001 GCF_000732505.1 Cyprinodon variegatus | reverse complement strand
CCAGTTTTGGGTACTCTAGCCAAGCTGAGTTTTGCTGAGTCAAACTGAGTTCTTGTCAACCTGAGTCTTATAATCTTGTTTTTTTGTCTTTGCCTTTTGGCAGGAAGTCATCCTGCAAACTGGATGTTTCGGACCTTCTCTCCCTGGAAGGATCATCTGAGCTTCAAACTGAGCTAAGGATTTAAACTGGAGGTTTAAATCTACTTTTTGAGCTTCACACTGAGAAAGGGATTCATCTCCATTACAACCCGTTCAAGTACCGCAGGAAATCTGAGAGACAGTCAGCTTCTCTGTTCACCTACAAACAACCGCATTCTGGGTAAACCCTGTTCGCCCTCCACCGAATCAAACACTGGAACTACCGCACACAGACTGTAGTCAAAGAGTCAACAATTTCTCTGGAAACGTGAGTCGGCCACCAAATCCTCCACTTCAAGTTCACGAATCAAATTTCCTACTGAGCCTGAACTAACCGCTGTGTCTTCCCCTCACTTCCAGCTCCAGTTTGAGAGTGTTCAGAGCAGCACTGAGCTCATCTCATTATACTAAATAAACCTGTTAAACTTTTCCCTGGTCTCTCTGTTTGGTGTTCTGCATTTTGGGTCAGATCTTTAATTAAATCATGATAGAAGATTTCAAAATCCCAGTTTTGACATTCAGATACGTCCCAGGACAGGCATTTTTTTTATTTTTTTATTTTTTTGTGGACACAGGCTATTGAACACATCACTGACCAGCTCAAGGTCAGAACCAGCTGATCACAGGACCCAAGAAGACAGATCCTTTAAAGCTTTAGCACCCATCAAAGAAATGAGTCGCCTCTATGCTTGCATTTACTTTACTCAGTCAATTTGTTCAAAAGCCATCTCAAAACTTTTTAGAAAGGTGGTTACCTCAATGAACATTTGAATGGTAACTTTAACCACACAACCTTCAATAACACTTTCAGGTTTTGCTATGTCATGTTTCTGTCAGTAGATGGCAGCAAAACATATTGATAAAGCATCTGCTTTACAACTCCCTCCTGTAAGCTAATGAAAATCAAGAGAAAACAGACATTTCTAGCTGCATACCCTTTAAATCAGTCTTTCTGCACAATGTGTCATGATATTGGTGACTGTCTGGAGTAAAATACAGTACAGTAAAACTCCAATATAAACTCATTTAAAGATTTCAAACAATAAAAATATAGCATAAATATCCTTTGTTTTCCCACACTGAGAAAGGTAACTATTTAAATATGATCATGCATAAAAGAAGGTGGCTTCTCTGTTCCAGGTTTGGGGACTCCTTGAACGAAGGAGTTGGGAACAACTCTCCAATTCCTTTGGGGATTTTGGATTTTGGAGGCTCTCGGAATCCAGAGGTTCTGATTTCAAGCCCCACTCCCACAGACTGCCACCCTGGTTCTCTGAGCAAAGACCCTTAACTCCACACTGGTCCCCATTTGCTGCACAATGGCAGCCCACTACTCATTCATCCATAGCTCTGTACTTGTGACTGTGTAATGACCAAAAAAAGATGCTGCAGATGCTGCACCGGTCGGTTGTGGTGAAATGAGAGCTGACAGAAAGGCAACGCTCTGAATTTACAGTACAGTCTATGTTCCTACCCTTACCTATGGTCATGAAATCTGGACCTGACTGAAAGAACGAGATCTCAGATAAAAGTGAATATGTTTTAAGCATCTCCCAGCAAAGCAGGAGAAGTTTTGTGGGGAGAGGGAATTCTGGGAGTTTCTGCTGAAGCAGCCATTCATTCAACATAAATCCAATAAAGAGGAGACGAGTTAAAGACGAGCAAAAGTATGAGTACGAGTAGAAAATTAAGATAAATTGGTGACAGAAGAATAGCGAAGAAGGAAAGGCTAAGGTAACAGGCAAGTCATGTCAAAGAAAAACTAAACTGCTGCTGCTACTTTTAGAAACAGCAGGCAAACCTGTGGCAAGCCGGGCAATGGGAAAGAAGGAGAAGACGATGAGAAAAAGAGAGCAGAGAAAG
>NW_015155695.1:0-2001 GCF_000732505.1 Cyprinodon variegatus | reverse complement strand
AGTTGTAGATACTCGCTGTGGTTTTTATAATCTGGACACTCTCTTTCCTCAACCATCCAAGTGCAATACACTACATAACTGTTAATTTAAGTCATTGTTTTGCTATAGCCCTCTGTATTTATTTGTCTATCCTCATCCCCCAATACATCTTCCTACATCTTATTTAATTGATTTTATTTTTCTATTGTATATACTGTGCCTAAACATCCTCTATTTTCTTGTATGTGCAATTTTGTTTCCTGCTACTGGAAATACAATTTTCCGAAGGGAGTAATCCCAAGGGATTAATAAAGTCAAGTCTAATTCTAAGTCTAAGTCTATCATCTAAATAACTGGTCCTCCTAATTGTCAATCATTCTAGTGATGTGTTTACGTAAGGCCCAGTGTTGCCAACTCCTCAGTAAGGAAAGTAGCTATTGGCTGTGCTACAAGTCGCTAGAAGTCGCTGAATGACATCATTGCCTAATTTGCATATATATTTTTTCCCAGCTCTTTCTTTTTTCCCTTGTGGTCCACAAAGGAGCTTTAAAAGCATGATAAAACATGAACATTTTCAACCATACATTTTTTTTTACATTACATAAACAACAAAAAAATCTAAATGGAACAAAAAAAGACTGCAAAGAATTGATAATAATGTGAGCAAATAATTGTAATTATTATTATTTTTTTAAACTAACTAGATTTCCCTCCACACACACAGCCTGTGCTTGCCTGCTCACAGAAATATATGGCAGGTTCAGCAACTGAGGGAGCTGACTCAAGCGTGATCAACCCGGCGCACACGCGTGTTCATTTGCAGTCAGGACGCTGAGGTTAAACATGCTGTGGCTCTGAATCCAGCGCTGAGAGGTAATCCTGTGGAAGCGGGAGAACGGGGTTGGGAATGGGGAGGCGCCCCACGGCAGACACCAGAAAAGTTGCCAGATTTGTCGCTAGTAGCTTTTTTGAAAAAGAGTCGCTGGAGGGGTCTGAAAAGTCGCTAATTATCGCGACAAAGTCGCTGAGTTGGCAACACTGGTAAGGCCGTCCTACATGCTCGTCCCGTTAGCTATCCTCTTCTGCACATGCTCACTTTCAGGAGTTGACCTGTGTTGAGCTACAGTTTCAGACAGTCATTGAAGTTCACCTTTCTCTCTGCATTTCTTTGAAAATGGCGTAAGAGAAAAAGTGTCTACGAAGTGTACGAGAAGAAAGGCCTCAGAAAGGGCAGGTATATCCCAGAATGCTTTGCATGGAGAGCTCTCCTCAGAAAGCATTATGGGATTTGCTGTCTCCATAGGCTGTCGCTACCCAACAGCAGTGAATACTAACAAAGATGGCACAGGCACCGAGCGGTGGAGGAGGAGTTACGTGACCAACGGAGGAAAAAGTAGTATTCATCTGTCCGAAGGGTCAGTTAACTGAGTTTGCTATAAAGTTCACTATATAGTCCTGACTGTATGTGGACACAATAAGCTTGTATGAGCTTTGAGAACGGCACATTTTAAACAAGGCGTGCACGAGGAAAAATGGGCATGCATGCTTTTGCACGCGCATTTATTTTTTTTTAAGTGAAGAGGGTGGGTCTTTTAAATAAATCCTCCACAGCGCCTTTAACATTACCAATTTTTATTTCATTAGGATAACAGCTATTAGCCTACAGTTGCTTTGCTAACGTTACTAGCCACAAACCATAAGAAATGGTATTGACTCAAGAGATCGGATGTTCTTCAAAAAGTAGCCAATCACAGGCAATTTATCTTCTTTAATTAGTTTCACACTTTCAAAGTGACAAAGATTGACATGAGAGCGCAGAAACAGAAACGAGAAGAGAAGCTAAAGACGTTTGCCATGAGTGCAGAGATGGAGCATGCACTCATTTTTGTGATATCTTGGGACCTCATGGCTTTGAATCTGAATGAATAAAGTGCTCAAAATACGCTTGGAGAGTAGTTCACCTGTCTGTTCTAACTAAAAGTACTTATATCACTGGAAAAATGACCTAGAAATAAGGAAAAA
>NW_015155694.1:0-2002 GCF_000732505.1 Cyprinodon variegatus | reverse complement strand
CAGATTCTGCAGAGTGGGAGAATAGAGATAGAATGAAGCAGAATGATGAAAAAGGGGTCCCTATGTCCTCCAGCAGTCTAAGCCTATAGCAGCAGTGCCCCAACTGGAAGATGCAATCCTTGATCACAGCAGCTGAAACTGTTCGCCTCGCTCTTTGCACTTCCGCATGAAGACATATTGGTGGAGGAGGATAAAAGATGGAAGATAATCGTCATTTTCTGAGGACCATCCATTCTGTTTGTCCAAGAAGACACAAGAGAAAGTAATAACAGACAAAATTAGAGACTATATCGACAGCTTTTAACAGGAGGAGACAATTCCTGAGGGGGCGGGGCCTCAAACAGGACGTGGAGGTTTCAGGGTTTCAGCTGGACAGGTGAGTTCATTCAATTTACCGACATTAGGAAGAGGACAGAGTCGTCCAGCAGCCAGTCTGTCCTCAGAGATGACTGGTTGGTCTGTTAGCCAACAACGGACGAGCTAACAGCCGCTATCTGCTGATGTCACACCAGCAGGACAAACCTTATCTTCAGAAAGAGTTTCTACAAGGTTTATTATTTATTTCAGCTTCTCACGATTTAATTACTGGAGCCACAAGTACTTATAAGTTAGTAAATAAAAGTAAACATAATATAAATTAAGAGAAAAAAGAGAATTATGTATAGTTCTGTATCTTATCTAATGGGACAGCGCCACCTGCAGGCCTGGCATGTGTATCCACCATGAGCAAAATGACTGCTGAGAACTACTGGTGCAAAAAACAATCAACAGGACGGAGAATAAAGAGGAGAGTTTTGCCTCCTTACAAACATCCTTTGCTTTTATTGCAGGGTTGTTAGCATCAAGTTATCTTTTCTAAATCCTGTAAATTTAGTTTGGACTTTTAAATCCCATCAAAATGCAAATAAAAGCTGTCCTGCATAGAAAAGTGTAAACGAAAGTTAAAGGATGAAAGTTTTCCAAAAAAGGAGCTTGAGAATCCAGAAAGCTGCAGCTGGTTCTGCAGCCGAACAGCATTGTTGTTTTATTCAGAGGATTCCCATCTCCAGGTGTGTCTGGGCGGGGCGGCGGCCTTGGCACCTCTCCAGATCAGACACTCCTTGATAAGCAGCGGATTTAATGAGGGCGACGCCTCCTTCGCCTCCTGCAGCTCACGGCTCTCACTGTTGACTTTCTGTTTTATGGACGCACCACGAGGGACGTTACGCAACAATACAGGCATTAAAAAAACTCAACTTTATCCTTTGACAGTGAACTAAACTCTTCATTTTAACAGCAGGAATAACTACAGACCACACAGGCGTAAAATTGAGAATGAATTTCAGTAACTTTCCCTTTTTACACCTCTAACAGGCATTTGATAGGAGTGTCTCATTCTTCTCTGATGAGGCACTGCAGACTCTCCTAGTTTGAACAAACACTGTTATGTCGTCACACTTTCTGCACGCAGAAAAACTCATGAATAAGAGTTCAACTATTGTAATTTCCAGTCTTAAAACATTCTTTGATACAATAGAAACACACAGATGCAGAACATTTGGAGAATTTAGGCTCTCAGGTTCCAAATTGTTTGCATTACTTTAAATAAACAAAAGACAAAATGTACGACTCCACCCGACGATCCTGTAGAAACACCTTCAGGAGAACGTTTAGGTTCAGTTATCATCTTCTTCCCAGACCAGAGGCAGAGTTGGGACCTGAAGGTCGACTCCAGCTTCAGCCGTCAGAGGGATGGACTCTGACGGCTAAAGCATTATAATCAAACATCTCGTCTTCTCATGGGCCGTGTTGCTTCATTCTAGTCTAGTCAGCGTTGTCTCGGCATTGTGTTAGCATGTTAGCATGCTCCTGTTAGCTCAGAGCTGCCAAAACTGCTGTTAAAGGTTAAAGTCCGATCAGCGTGGAATAACCTATGGATTAGGGATGCACGATATTGGGATTTTGGCCGATATCCGATATTTTAAAACTCATGTAGCCGATAACCGATATCGATACCGATGTT
>NW_015155693.1:0-2002 GCF_000732505.1 Cyprinodon variegatus | reverse complement strand
AATAAGTCAGTCGCCCTGACGATTGAAACCAGTTTGGAGAATAGCTTCTTTAGCTGATGAGAACTCTGTGTTTGCTTTAACGATTGGCTCTGATTTTGAGGGATTCTTTATCATTTTTAAATTTTTTTGTCACTTCATACTCAATCCAAGACTATAATACTGGTTGGCCTATTTTTAAACTAATTACTGTCAATGCAGTTATGTTTAACCCTGTAATGCCAAATGTATCATATTTGATACATACGGTTTCTGAAATTTGCGTGTGAAACCTTTTGCATAATTTAATGGTTAAAACTTTGCTCAAAATCCTATTGTACACAATCAGATATACCTGATAACAGAGGGCAGAAGACTACACAAAAAAATAATCTTGGCTTATCGCATAGTAATAAATTATTAAGATCAAAAATGTATTTCTGTTTTTTCTTTTTACATATTTTGTTAAAAGGCCAAAAAAGGACTTCAAACCAAGTAATTTTCTGTTTTGTTTTATTCTTGGATCGGGCTTTAAAGGGTTAAAAAAAATAAACATGAAAAAAAAAATTGTATGAGAAAAACTAAATTTGGTAATACATTAAAAGGATACGCTGCGCAACCCTGGGTAATTCTCACTGCATGTTAGTAATAATGTTATAACACTTAGAGTTGCATACAGTTGATGGAAATGTTTTCAGTAGTCAAACTTATGCATGCCTCGGTATGATTATTTAAGCGTTAATGAGACAGAGGCGGAAGGTAATTTCTAAGCTTCCCTTGGGTGCTGTTCTGCCTGATACTTCTCACTAGGCGGACAATACAAACAATTTATACTGTGTTGGGGTTACACTTGAGGTTGTAATTGGTTTCAGGAAAAAATAAATAAAAAACACTCGCCGCTTTCTTGTTAAATAAGAAATTAAGTAGAGAAAGAAAATAAGCAGTGATTTGAATTTTCTCTCAGATGCTGTCGGAAAAAATTCATCCGTTCTGCCATCAGTGAACATAATGAATTAAGTCATTGCAGGAAGATCTCAGCAGTTAGAAAAGTGGCAATAATATGTAAAGTATTTAAAAGCTATTGATTTGTCAAAGCTTGTGGAAGCCTACAGATAATTTATACTACATTATAAAAAAAAATCGATGCAAGGTAAATGGGTTGCATTTAGTATTAATGACCCACTAAAGCACTTATTCTCATTCATCCATTCACACAGAGAAGCACACATTCACCAGTTTAAAGATTGATACGGTGGGCAACATTAATTTCCTGTAGCAATCAGGAAGCTGGATTCTCTTTAACAAGTTCCTAATTGCCCAATGACTAATTCAGGTCCATGTTACAATAGAGATATATGGCTTTGTTTACTTTAAAATACCACAAAATTAAGAATTATACAGCAGCCTTTGTTAAGCTAAAATATATTCCTAACCCTGCCAGTTTAAAATTTCAAATTATTTTAATTACAGTAAGAAGTATTGACCAGTTATTGAAACATTTTCACAAGGACTTAAATGATTTAATGACCTTCATGTTCTTGAGATGAAGGTCACCTTAGTCTTCATCTACCTGCACAGATTTTGCAAAGCTTTTAATTGATGATTTCAAAATGTTATTACTTTTGTTTAGAATAGAAATTCTGGTAGAATTAAAAGAAATAAACATTACATTCTAAACTCCCCAAAATAAAGAAGTGAATAAAGGTGCAATATCATGTTGGGCCTAGCATATTTTGTGAAATTTTTCATGAGAAAGCTATTCTGTTTCATATTATCTCAGGAGCATCAAGGCAAAAGGCTATTAATCATCCCTGGTAATTTTTCAGATCAGCGTAAAGACTCATGGGGGTTTTCATTATGTTTTACAGTTAATTTTCGCTTTATATTTTAATTTAAATTCAATTAAATTCAGTTTATTTCTATAGCACCAATTCACAACACATATCATCTCAAGGCCCTTTACAGTTCACCAGATCATACAGTCAAATTGATTCAAAGTTTTCTATCTAAGGAAACCAGTTGATTG
>NW_015155692.1:0-2003 GCF_000732505.1 Cyprinodon variegatus | reverse complement strand
TCTGTGCAAAGGAGGGGGCCACAGAAAGATCACCATAATAATAGAGGATCCAGTTGCAGGTTGGCAGTGCGGTTTACCTGTACTTCCATCACTTCATCCCTTCCTTTGTTTTTTTTTTTTATGTAGTTGTTTTGTTTCTTGCATGTTTATGAACAGCACCCCTCTCATTTCCAGTATTATGCTCGTCTCATCGTTTGTTCCTCAGGAGCTAATAGATTAGCTTAAATGCACGACACAGATAGTTGCCTCCATTGAGGCATCACTTTTGTTTATTCAAGCATTTTGTTTCCTTTTTTCTTTGTCCCAGCATTTCACTGTAAACATTACTTTAAAAGTTGTTTTGTTTTGCACATGTTTTCATGCTTGACATGAAGAGACAAGTACATTTTGTATTCAAAACATGTTACTCCATCGTCTTTTACTGTCTTAATGACATGGTAACCTTTACTGAGTGTCAAACAGATATTGGAACAGATTTGTTTTTTTTTTCAAGTTTAAATATATATAATTGGCACAACATTTCCTTCAAATGTTTACAAAAACCCAAGTCATCCAGCCATCCAATGCAGTTTATTTTTTTGCAGGTTAAGTGAATGGTAAATAGCTGGTGAAATGCAGTTAATAAGAACTGACATTGCTGATATTTGTATTATATTTGGTGTAAAAAGCTGGTTTGTAGATACGAATTCAAGACTTTTGTGGAGAATATGGTCTCGGGTGGGATTTTTGACTGACTGTTCCACATAAATTGTCTTCACATCTTGAAGGACCTGAGTCCCTCTCTGACCTTTGACCTTCTGTATTTTGCAAAGATAATTTTTTTTTTAGATAAAAGTGAGATTGACTGCCAGGGTTACCCTTTTTTACCCTTTTTCTTTGAAACCAGGGGTCCGTTTCAAAAAGCAGATTTACTGAAAACTCTTTTCTAAACCTGACATCAGGGAAACTGAGTTTTCCATTTCACACATAGAGTTTACTCAACCTCTGTTTCTGTTACCGTAGTAACATTCTCCCCAGAGCTAACTTGGTTGGGAGCAGGTTTTGCTCAGTAAACTCTGTGCCCTCTGTCTCCTCTCCTTACAGTCAGTGACGTTGTTTTGTTTCCTGTTTCAGTAAGATCTGCCGTAGTTTTCTACATAATGTTTTCAGTACACGATGAACTACTCAAATAATTTTTTAGATTACACATATATAGATTAATTAACTCCACTGGGAAAAATTAATAACTTCCCGGTTAGGATTCTCTCAGTAAAAACAACCTACTGAGTCTACTGGCACAACCAGAAGCAATTCTATGGGACTGATAACTGCTAATAATGACCATTTATTGGGATGATAACATCCGAAGCAGCTTTTTGAACAATGTTTTTATTCTTCATCTTCACCTGCTGCCAGATGAGTTCACCTACAGTAAATAGACACATTGATCCACCACCATTCAAGAAATAAACCCGTAATGTTACCATTGTTAAAACGGCCTGATGCGAGCCATTTTGATATGATTAATTTGGCTGAATATGTATTCCTGATGTCTAAAAAAAAAAAAAAAACATTTTCTTTTTTAAAATTACCACTTCAAACACAATTACATTCTTCACATCTAGAATAAACTGGATGTCCAGAAATCAAATTCAGATCCCCATATTCATGTTGTTACTGGTCAGCATTTGTATTATTCAGTCAAGCTGATAAATGTCAGAAAAGGCCACTTAAAATGTGTAAATATTTCTAGTTATATAAAACTTAATTGTTACTAGTACAATTTAGTTTTTACTTTCTGAAATTCAGTTTCTGCTGCAAAAATGTAATTTAGAAAATCTATTATTAAAATTCTGTCCAGGAATGGGATTTTGAATAATTATTTTTGTGATCTACAAAGTGCTTTTATTAGATGTTAAAACGGCCTGTTATATTGGACTACATATAAACTTGTGCACTAACTGGAGCAGGAATCTTCTTCTCTTCTATTTTCCTCTGCTTTGCAGCTACAGATCTATTTTTCT
>NW_015155691.1:0-2005 GCF_000732505.1 Cyprinodon variegatus | reverse complement strand
ATAGATAGATAGATAGATAGATAGATAGATAGATAGATAGATAGATAGATAGATAGATAGATAGATAGATAGATAGATAGATAGATAGATGAATTTGTGTTTACAGGCATTTGTTTCTAAAGACAGATAGAAAACAGGCATATTGGGATATCTCAAATATGCTTATCTTTTTTATCTTGTTTCACAGCCGACTACTCAGGTGTTCGTTGTGTTCAACAGGGAGACAGCCTGAGGAAAGACACTGCCTCTGTGGTGGTTGATTTTTCCACTTCAGCCTCTAAATCTATCTCACATTATATTTAACATCAATTTTGCAATACCACTATGTTATAATAAATGTTGGAGAAGATCTACGAATGGTGTTAAAAAGAGAAGAAAGTGACAAGAGAGAACTCTTATCACACTGTAGGTTCTTGTAGCTTTTTTATGACGTGGTGCAAAATTGTAACATAATCATCTAAACTGATCATCTAATAACATAAAGATGACTATACATATTCTGAATCCAAGGATGCAACAGATTAAACTACAGATTTTGAATCAGATTAAATAATGGAAGAACATATAGATTCTGACATAGAAATGGTCTTTTCATCAGAATCCATCCCTGTTTATAGGAAATTCCTGCCCAAAAGAGATTCTGAATACAAGCAAGTGACAGATTTTACAGATTTTGAATCAGAGGAAGCACCATATGAAGAATAAAGTACATATAAGTGATTAACAGGGTAAATTTAAAGATAAGGAAAGGTTGTATACTTTAATTGTCTCTTCTGTGTCCCTAGAAAAAGGACAATGCTCCAATAAAACAACATAACTTTGAATCAGTGACAATAAACAGATATGATAAACAGTCAGGTGTGTGTTCCAGCTAATATCACTAACTCAATGAACACCTAACTATTTAAAGGAAAGGAGATTCTAAAATGTTCTAAAAATTATTTGAAATGTTCTTTCATATAGCCAGGTGGCATCTTATCACTGCAAAAAATATGAATTTATAAACTTGCATAAATCACTTTCCTGGAGGAAATTACCATGTTATTACTCTTTAGATGCTATCAGGCAACTTTTATTTCTGAAATTTTCTATGCGCTCAAAAAATGTATTAATATAATCTTATATTCAAATGTGAAAATGTGTCACCACTATAATCTTCTTTGATTTGAAAGAGGATGTTTTTAGCATCAATGAATCAGCTAATATAGTTTGACGCAAGTTTTCCGTCATCATCAGCGCTGACTAAGGAAAGTTAAAATGAGCCTTTAAGTAAAGCAGTCTCACTGCAGAGCATGATAAAGTAAAAAAACATGTCATCCATGTTGTGGTTAGCACGGTCGTCTTTCATAAGCTTTTCTTGAGTACTCCAGCTACCTTTGACATAAACTTGCAAGTTAAATATTTTAATTTATTGTGTGAGTATCTCTCGTCATTTTTTTACAGTTCCTTTTTAGTAAACTAGCAACATATCCAGGGTGTTCTCTGCCTCCACTAGATCGACTGTGTGGATAGAGCCAAGCTACACATAAACAAGAAAACATCAGCACAAAACAAAAGGCAATTGTGGCCAAACTATGTATAAACCATGCTTTGGTAACAAAAAAAAGAAAAAATGTTCTAGGCCGCACTGTAGATAGAGGTCATAGAACTCTGCTACAACTCTTTTGTTACAGGGATGTGTACCTCAGGCTTTTAAGGTAGCTGTAATTAAACCTTTACTGAATAAACCGTCTCTTGACCCAGATGGCTTAACATGTGCTTTGCGACATCAAGTCTGACTGTTCCCTGTGTGATTGAAAGATTTTGCTTTTGTATTTCCCCCCAAAGCGGATGTGTCTTAGTTTGTAACCGCATCCCTCTTCCTGTCAAACCCATGAAATAACAGCTGAATTGTTGCATACTCCGACTAAAATAGATGGGTCTATGTTGATCAGAGCTATGCAAGCCCCCTTGCAGAAAACCATGTCGGATGTGTTAATCCCTATTGACTCTCAATGGGCTAAAT
>NW_015155690.1:0-2006 GCF_000732505.1 Cyprinodon variegatus | reverse complement strand
CTTCTTTTTCAATGGCTAACCGGCAGAAAAGCAGAAAGTTTAGTCATCCAGGTTTTTATCTCTTTAAGGTATACCTTCAGTCAAGTAGGTTTCATCATCATTAAATACATTTCAGTGACTTAATAAGAAGCTTAACAAAGTCAGGCAAAGGTTTTTAACGTTTTACATTTTATTTTCTAACAGACAAGAATAACTAAATAGGGTTTAGAAATTTTTTTTAGTTCAAACATGGTATCTGGAGCATAAGCATGTGGAACCAAAATGATTTTTTTCTAAGTGATTGATCAAACTGTACACCCTCGTCAAACACCCTTACAAAGCACAGTATTTTAGTTTTAGTTTCTTGAAAAAATAATAAATAAAGCTCTTAAAACAATAAAACAATAAAGCACAATAAAGCTCATTCAACATAATAATGTAATGTCTTCTGTTAACCCTCTACTGTACGTAAATTAATGTCAGTTGATAAAGAAAAAATATTTGGGCTTGTTTTTGGACATAAAATAGACCATTGGTGCATACTAATACTTGTGATGGATGTCTTGAAGTGGATGTCTTGAGAAAACAAAAAAAAATTGTTGATAATGTCTTTTTCACTTATAGTGCAATACAGGTTGTCCTTTAGGTTTTTTTATTTAACAAAAGCAGAGACATTTTATGCAGTCAGGTGTTCTGAGCAAAATCCCTTGAAGTGACAGAGGGTGAACCAGTTTGAATAATGTTTGTGATTATAAATTATGGTTAGCCTTATTGAAACAGTACACCTCTTGGGCAATTTCTACTTGCTCAGTAGAGAGAACAGTTAATCTTGTAAAAGGCATCCAGTCATTTATCTGATGACCTCTGGAGTTTTACGTAAGTGTCAGGAGTAAATAGGAAAATTTTCTCATGCAGGGCTTAGTTTTTCATTTTAGGGTGCCTGGAAAAGAAACCAAAAGTCAGATCAAAACCCAATTAGATAGATAGATAGATAGATAGATAGATAGATAGATAGATAGATAGATAGATAGATAGATAGATAGATAGATAGATAGATAGATAGCAATTTTATTTGCATTATGGCCTAACTGCTCTTTATATTTGTTGTGCTGTACCATTGTATTAGATTCGATTTTACAAAAGTACATTAACATTGCTACAGGAATTAGTCTCTGTAAAATTCTAGCTGTGGGCTTAGAATTATTGCAAAATTCTCAAGTGCAACACTCAAAACATAGTATAAGCTATAACGGTAATTGCAAAGCCAACCACTTGGAAAACAAGTACTGCATTGGTACCCAGCACACATCCTCTATCACTCCAAAAGCTCTGGAGAAAATGTTCAATTAAAGTATTGCCTGGTGAAAAGCATATAAATATAAAGGTTGGCTCCTGAAGTCACTTTTCTGATGTGGTCTATTTGCTCACTTTTTTTCCATTTACTGGTTGCCTTTACATAAATATCTAAGTGTCCAACATGTGCACATGCATATTCATGAATATCTTTAGTGACTCATTTTCAGCGGTGTTATACATTCCCACACTTGAAATACTGTATGTTCCTGTACTGTGTTTAATCGTATGCATAAATAAGAAACACAAATAACATGATTCACTGAAGAGTTGCAACAATTTTTATTTGAGGTACTTCTCAAAGGTTTCTGGAGTAGTTCATTGCTGTTGACATCATTAAATGTGAGTACCCTAGAATTAAGTACCATTTTGTTGCAATGCATAAGTACCAACAACTTTACTACAATACGGCCCAATAAATACCCAATAAAATTAAAATTAAATTGCTTGATGGATTAAGTGTGTTCTTTTAATGTCCAGGGGTCCAACATCAAGCGGCACCAATCATGCATCTTAATAACTTCTTAGAGTTTGGTCTTAATAGTAATTAGCTGTTGCAGTACAGTAGGTACTGTACTGTATACCTACACCCATTGAATGTAGTTCCATTACTTTTTATTGCTGCTTTGTCAAAAAAAAGCTGGCATACACTACAGAATAAATACATGTTGCAG
>NW_015155689.1:0-2006 GCF_000732505.1 Cyprinodon variegatus | reverse complement strand
ATAGAATAGAATAGAATAGAATAGAATAGAATAGAATAGAATAGAATAGAATAGAATAGAATAGAAAATCCCTTTCTTGTCCCCAAATTGGGGAATTCTGGTGTTTACAGCAGCAAACAGATTATAGAAAAAATGGTCACACAAATATGGACCTTCAAAAAATGTATAGGAATAAATGATTTTATCTCACATTGAATACTGCATCACAAGTTGGTCTCTCACCACAGTTACCAATTTAAAATGAATTGAATCACTGTACAAAAAAATCTCTTAAAGTGTTTGACCAAAAACCCAATTCTTTCCATGTATGTAATATTTTATTTAAGTACAATCTTTTAAGTTTTGAAAATTTTTATAAATTTTAAGTATGTATGCTTCATTTATAAAGCGCTACATGGACTAGCCCCGCCTCCTGTGTCTACTCTGTTCAAACACAAGACTTTAGGCGGCCTGAGAAGCAGGGCCTCCTCCAGAGGAGACTGTGAGGTTCCTCACAGAAGAACAACTTTTGGTCAGAACATTCTCTCTGTGAGAGCGAAAAACATCTGGAAAAGTCTTCCTCTGCACATACGGGAGAGCCCTACACTGATCAGCTTCTAGGCGCAGCCAAGGTGTTGAGGGGATCTGTCTTGGTGACCTTAGGACTGCGTCTCTGTTATTTGCAGATGATGTGGTTCTATTGGCTTCATCGGGGCGTGATCTACAGCTCTCACTGGAGCGGTTCGCAGCCGAGTGTGAAGCAGCCGGGATGAGGATCAGTGCCTCCAAATCCGAGACCATGGTCTTGACCCAGAAAAGGGTAGAGTGCCTTCTCCAGGTTGTAGAGTATGTGCTGCCCCTAGTGGAAGAGTTAAGTATCTTGGGGTCTTGTTAAAGAATGAGGGGAAGATGGAGCAGGAGATCGATAAGCGGATTGGTGCTGCGTCTGCTGTGAAGCGGGCCCTGTACCGGTCTGTTATGGTGAAGAGAGAGCTGAGCCAAAAAGCAAAGCTCTCGATTTTTACCGGTCGATCTACGTTTCTACCCTCATCTATGGTCATGAGCTTTGGATACAAGCGGCTGAAATGATTTTTCTCCTTAGCGTGTCTGGGCTCTCCCTTAGAGATAGGGTGAGGAGCTCAGTCAACCCGGGGGGGACTCACAGTAGAGCCGCTGCTCCTCCACACCGAGAGGAGCCAGTTGAGGTGGCCCGAGCATCTGGTTAGGATGCCTCCTGGACGCATCCCTGGTGAGGTGTTCAAGGCACGTCCCCCAGGGGGAGACCCAGGACACGCTGGAGGGACTATGTTTCTCGGCTGGCCTGGGAGCGCCTTGGGATTTCCCCGGAGGAGCTGGACTAAGTGGCTGGGGAGAGGGACGTCTGGGCCTCCCTACTGAAACTGCTACCCCTGCGACCCGACCCTGGATAAGCAGAAGATGGATGGACGGACGGATGGCACCATCAAAACTATTATCCTTTAATCTATATAATATATAAAATAAATGAAAAGACTATATAGATGTATAAGTAAAAATCTGACCTAAAGGACAGTTATATGCAGGGTCCAAAAGGGGCAAAAAAAAACCAAACCCTAACCCCCTGCAGATGACGCATTGCATGTCGTGATCAAGTGCTAATGAAAAAAAAACTGAACACAATTCAAACAATAAGATTAACGACAAACAATCATCTGATCCACTAATGATTTTATTTAGATAATAACAGATAATAAACAGCACACATTAAAACAGATTAGTAGTGTAAAGTAAGCTAGGAACCTAATTTTAAATAGGTTTCTTCTCTTCAAAAGAATATACTTTTATCAGTGTTTGATACATTTTCTATCCCATAATCAGACCTATTATAATCACCACAGTGTAAGAACAACACTCATTAATTAGGTTACAGGGAGCCCACACAGTCAAACTATTAGATTAAAACCACCTCATTGATTATTTAAGGAGGCATTGGTCTACTGAGGTTGTATAATAAGCAAATTGATAGATATGAAGAAAAATTGATCTAA
>NW_015155688.1:0-2007 GCF_000732505.1 Cyprinodon variegatus | reverse complement strand
GAACTGGAAAGTGCCTTGAGATGACATGATGTGAATTGGAGCCATAGAAATAAACTGAATAGAATTGAATTTAAACATTAAAATAAAAAACTTTCTGCATCAGGAGGACAGAAAATAGATAAAGTCTTTCTTTAAGCCTCACAAAAACCCCACTAAGGAGGGTCAGACAGAGCAGGTAAGCTCTCTCACCTCTTTATGAAAAAAGAAAAACTTAGATAAACTACGCAAATCTCTCTCTGAGAATCACCTCTCTGCCTCAGTCACCATAGAAACCGTCCCACGCCATTTATAGCTGCGTTTTTCTTTACTTTAGGCGTAGATCTCATTATGTTTTTAATATATGAACACTGTCTATTTGTTCTGGTTTCAGATGCTGCACAGACTCGATAAGTGGAGCTTTGCATTATAGAATACACTGCTTGTTTTTGTTTTTTAAATTTTCTATAACTTTTCATAATCTATCCAAGTCAGAGTGGGAATATTTTTTCATGTATGTATAGCACAGAGACAGGAGTGAAAATAATCTGCTCACCCTGCCTAGTCGGAGCCTCTTTATAAGCAGGAGAAAAAATCGGATAGGGGATTAAAAAGTTGTACGCAACCACTGTGTTCAGGCCTTCATTCAGGTGGGGCTCCCCCTACTGGACCTTCTGACAATAGCATGGTTGCAACCACAGCCTGTCCTCCATTCCACATGCAACAACTGTCCAAAAAATGACTGGACTGGCTCAGTTTACTGGAGTGCTAAATATGCACCCTTCTCTGACTGAGGTTAAAGAAAATTGACCCCAAAGGCCACAAATGGGACCCTGGGTGACATTTTGGACACCTCTCTAACCTGAGATGAATATAAAACTAGAAAGAAAAGTGGCATCATATAACTAGAACCCTCTCTTCCTGTGCTGATGAAATCTAGCCAATAATGATGAAACGTTTCTGAGGAAGCGGCCTCAGACGGTCTGTGTGGGTCGGTACCTTCTCCACCTGCTGTTGGAGCTGGCTCTGAGCTGCTGCTGCTGCGGCTGCTTGGCTGGCAGCCCGTTCCTCAACAAACTTCCTCGGGGTTCCGATTTCCTCATCAGCATCGGCCCCCAGAAACACTCGTTCGTCGAAGTCCCCCACCGTCAACACGTACTCCTCATACTCCCTGTTTATGGCTTTACTGTGGTCAGAAAAGCACACATCACATGACGAAGGAGCGGCGCAAAATTCACATAAAGTTAAACAAAAATAACGTTTTAATAAACGTTGGAAACCAAACTCGCATTTCTTACTTGTTATCGATAAAATGGTGAGGATCCAGCATTTCGGTCAAAAGCGTCTCGTTTCCTTTCAGGATCTGAGTGTCACACAGAGGAGGACCAACATGGAGGTCAAACTGAACTGAGAACCGATGCGTTTACCTGTCGGCTGCCGGGGGGCGGGGGCTCACCTGTTTCTCAAACAGCTTCTGGATGTACGGCTTGAAGTAGTGCTGTTTGATGCCCTTGGCCTCCACCACCAGCCCGTCATGAAGCTCACACAGCTTCTCCAGCACGCAGGGAGGCGGCTCGCTCTGGGGGGCGGAGCCTTCCACACGGAACGCTGGCGGCAGACCTGCAGAGGAGAAGGATGTAGTCGTCATAGTAACTCATGGGATGCTGGAAACCAAACCAACTGGTAAATCTGAGGAATCTTATTCGCTTTAAAATGAATTTACAACTTTATGACATCAGAGAATATAAACTTGATTTTGTGGCTATACAAATTATATTTTGAAGCAAGTGACTTTCACATTTCATTTGCCCAGAAACAATTTTTACTTGCCCAGTATAATGCTTGATAAATAAAGTTCCTAATATTCATTTTGTATAAATATCAACGAAACCTGTTTGTTTTTTAAATGTTTTTTGTAATTCAGTATCTTTTAAATTTCCAGGTTCCTGGTGTGTATCTGCATGCGTCAGATAATGAACTCAAGCCTACATTACCGTGTTAACATGCTTTTCAATCCTTCCTGCACATTCT
>NW_015155687.1:0-2008 GCF_000732505.1 Cyprinodon variegatus | reverse complement strand
GAATAATCGCTTAAAGATTTTCTGATTGACAACAAAACTCATTAAAGTCTTCTAAGTCTCGAGTAGCATTAGTGTGAACGATTGAAACCACACTAATGGCTGCAGAGGCCTTTGGTGTTGCTTAAACCGCCTGAAAGATAAATATAAAGTTAAACATCTTTCTGCAGACGAAACAACAACCTCATTAAGCTGCAAGGGCAGCTTAAAGCGGTCTTTATAAAGATGGCGTCTGCAAGAAGCAACCTCTTTGGGGTCGTGTCAGAGTTAGTGTTTCACATTAATGTGATGGACCAACTCCGAAGTGGAGGGGACAAAACCATTCGTCAAAGGTAGGATGTGGATGAGCTAACATCGGCTTATTAATGTTTAGTGGCTCTAAAGGGGGATACAGCATGTGAAGGACGAATGGGCTCTTTAATTTTAGCCCCAAATATGGATAAAATATGAGTTGCTGCAGGGGTAATTTGTTTCTGTGGGTCTATTAGGACCCTCGCTCCTCAACAGTTCAGCTTTTTTAGTTCAATATTAACCTCTGCCGTTATTTTTTTATTTAATCAACCCCACATGGGTACTTAGGCTGAGAGTTACAAACGTGCTGCAAATACATAAAAGCCCAGCATATGGAAAAGAACTGTGAACATAAAAAAGGGGAGAAACACACAAATTCACAAAACACAAGAAACCCATTCGGTTCATCTGTATTCCTCAGGAATTTCATCACAATAACTATATATAATATAACTGTAAATCCATCTCCTGATCTCCACTTTTCGAACCCCTGTCCCTAAATGACACATAACGTTCCCTTTTCCTCGTAAAACAGAACGCCTGATTATGAAAAGATTTTGAAGTCAGTATTTGTCATTTTTAATGTAAGTGTAGAGATGAGAATGGCAGTTTTCTGACTTTTTATTCCAGACATTGAACATAAAACTTCCCTCAGAAATGTTGCCTATTGGTGGTGAATCTCACCTTTAAACCTTTCGTTTAAACATTCAGATTGCCTCCATTAATCAACAATAACATTTTCCTCACACCAGTTCAGGCTTTTGAACAGAATAAGACCGAATCAGATGCTTTATAATAATAGAAATAATAAAAAAAAGTAATCTAATCACAACACAACGATGACCCAATTTATTGTAACACTAAATTTGAAATCTTAACCCTGCATCTTTAACCAGCGAGTATATTTCTGCCCCCTGGTGCAGCTCAAATAATTAAAGCTGCGTTCAAGTTCTTTCAAACAAGGCAAACCTCACACACTGACAGTACGCTGCTCCGTCAGAACTTCACATTTGATGCCTTTTTTATGAGGCGTAATAAACTGACATCCGTAGTGTTTTTACCAGGTTCATTCTTTCATCACGATCCCATCAAATATTTAACACCTCGTATGTGTCCAGCAAGCTGAAATTTATTCGGAGGAGGTGGGAGTCTGACTCCAGTTGTTTTAAACACATACTCAGCGGCCTCCTGAGGGTGAGCAGCCGCACACCACAAAAACAAACCCCAACGCATCATTAGACAGCCTCTGAAAAGCAATGATTCACTCCACTTTATATGGGGAAAAAAAGCCTCCGTTATCCCCTGGCAACAAAAAAACAATCAGGACAGATAATTCATACAAGGTCTGTCCATAATTTATTCTTCCAACCTGTGAAAAATAAAAAAAAGAGAGCTGAGAGGGTCACGGCGCTGCAGCCCCGATCAGGGATGGACATTAACTGAGCTATGACACATTTCTTTTTGTTAGGCGATGTGAGTATGTAGGTGGGTTTAGCTTTTCAGCAAAGTGGTTGTCAATGCTCTGTTTGCACCACATCTTCTCACACAATGCAGCAATATGTTGGGCTAAAGGTTGATCGAGCAACATGGAGGCCAGATGACTGAGCGGCATTCCAACCCTGAATCCATCCAGTTAATCAGAACTATGCAATAAATTCATTCAAATATTTCTGACTGTCGCTAAAACATGAGTCTTTCTTTCCGGAGTCCCGTACATCAC
>NW_015155686.1:0-2010 GCF_000732505.1 Cyprinodon variegatus | reverse complement strand
ATAATCAGAATTATAGACAGATTCTCTCCTGTCATTTTATGTTTTAAGTACTTACTGTATATACCGGGGAATGTGAAAATAAAAAAATCTTTAAAAAATAAAAAGAAAGTTATGGTCAACTAACCGGTAGCAAAATTAAGCATTATTTACATGATTTCTAGGTGAAATCATATTATTTCAACAACAATATTCCTATTGTTGATGTAAAAGCATATGGCAGAGGTGGTGATGTTCGATATGAGATTTATTGCTGCTCCTATAAATGAATAAACCAGGGATTTGTTTGCTCCAATCTGTATGATGACTGAGTAAGTTTGGCAGCAAAATGCGAGGGCGTCTGAGAGCCTAAGAGGCCCGACTCAGGATATTAACTCTGGATCCACATCATTAGTTTTACTGAGAGGTTACACACACACACACAACCACACACACACACACACACACACACACACAGAAGAGCTTCACACTCACCATGTTCAGAAAAAGCTGAACCAAAAACATAAATTTTTGATCTAAAAAGCAGATTTTTACTTGGGGAAAAAAGATTTACCTAAACAGAACATAATTTATTTTGTGACAGTTTTGGAGACGGATCATTTGTGCCAAGGCAAGTTAATGTGTATAGCACAGCTCAGTACATGGAGAATTCAAAGTGCTTTACACAAAATAGCAGCAGATTAAAAGCATATGAAGATAAAACGTGATAAAAGCAGGTAGTAAAACAAATAAAACTGATGGACCGCCACCTTTAACTAATAATACCTCAGTTAACAGTTTAATTTCAACAGTCAAACGCAGTTCTAAATTAGTTTTTAAATTTGACTTAAAGGTGTAGTGGAGGATTTTTGTGAATTTTTGGAAAGACCCGCCCTCTCCACTTTTGAAAGTAAATGCACATGCTCAACCCTGTACCCGCTTCTGAGAGGGAATGCCTATTAAACGCGTGTGAGAGCATGGCCGAGTCCATTTATCCTCGTACATGCTCTGTTTATAAGTTGCTGTTTGCAACACTCATCCAAGCTTACTTTCCAAAAGAAGATTTACAAATGTTTCCACTATGTCAGACTCACCACCGGTAAGTGAAAATGGGGACAAGCACATAGGACAGCCTTACATAAACATATCACCTGAATAATTCCTAAGTGGGAGAACTTGCAAAATACCAGGATGTTCAAATACTTATTTTCGTCACTGTAGTATGCATAATATCTGAAATACATTTCTTCAAAATAATAACGATGACCAGTAACAACAGGAATATTGAGATCTGAAATTAATTTCTAGACATTCAGAATGTTTATTCTAGATGTGAAGAATGTCATTACATTTTCATACTACATATTCAGTCAAACTAATACACATCAAATTCCTTTACCTGTTCTAACCACAAAAACATTATGGAGAAAACTAGTTAATTGCTTGAATGGTGATGGGCCGATGTATTCTATTCAGCTGCTGCAATCACCTGGCAGCAGGTGAACATTAAGGATAAAAAGCGTTGTTCAATCAGGTAGGACCTTTTCATCATCTTATGGGGTTACTCCTCAGTGTTATTCTTCCATCACACAGTAAATACCAGGTGGCTGTTTGCAGCATTTTCAGATGTTATCATTTTAATAAACGATCATATTAGCAGTTATCAGTCCCAAGGATTACTCCAGATTATGCCAGAAGGCTCAATAGGTTGTTTTCACTGGATGAATTCATATTATAATCCTAAAGTAATTATTTTACCCCATCGAAAGTTCATCTATCTATGTGTAATTTGATAATTAATCTATCTATGTGTAATCTAATCTATCTATAACCAATCAGTAGATCTTAATGTGATTGAAAAAAATGATAATAATAATTGATCCCCATGTCGATCATACAAAACAAACCAAAAACAAATAAACCTCATAACCTGTCAATTGTAGAATCATCTCCCTATAAATATTGAATTCTCTGCAAATTAATGTTGGTCATTCTTTAACTGAATCCTCACCAAACAGACTTGCAGTATTTGTT
>NW_015155685.1:0-2014 GCF_000732505.1 Cyprinodon variegatus | reverse complement strand
AAGAGGTGCAAAGGATTAACAAATGCATAATTGCTCGTCAAATACAAGCAGTACTGCAAACACAAAATAATTGACTAGCAAACACAGGACTGAGAATAAAGCAGTTACAGTCGAAACAAACACAAAGTATGCTGCAAAAGAGAAATGCTGCAATTACAGAAAATAGAGAACAGAAAACTACAAACTCGCTGCAACTACATAACTAATGCAATGACATATTATGCAAAATAAAAAATGTTCAAATTTGCAAAACAAATTTCAAGTTAAGTAAAGCTCCAAATAACAAAAGTGCTCAAGAAAACTAGAGGGAGACGATTACCAACTCATATGGGACCAGAGCCTTAGTAAAGACATACTGAGAAACTAAGGTCCTGATCTTCAGAAGATGTGTTTGTACAGAGCAGATCTTCAAAGAAGGTGCAAAGGGATTTGTGTTTGCAATTCACCAAATAGCATGTTCAAACAATCTACCATGTACAGTATGTGCCATGATCTGGCCTGTCTGCTCTCCCTTAATTGGTTATTTTTTTCACTTGTTATTTTCCCTCCCTGACTCAATTATCATTTATTCCTCTCACCTATTCCTTTGATTTATATTCTGTTCAGCCTGAGCATTCAGTGCTAGATAATTATTTGTTTTTCTGTTAGCCTGTTTGTTTTGTTGATTGCAAGGTTCTTGTCCTGGATCCTGGCGGCCAGTGGAAAGAGGTTTTTGTGTCTGTCTCGTCTCCTAATCGTCCACTGTTCCTCCCCTGCTGAGTCCTCTGGGTTTTTGGCTCTATACGTGGGGAGGTTCAGTTTTTATCCAGTAAGCCTTGCTCCAAGGTGGAGACCAGTTTAAAGGTCCTGCATAAAGTTCTAGTTCCACGTCCTGTCTCTGCTACCCTCTTCCAGTGAGCCTCCCCGTCTGCACCTGATCCTGTCCGCTTCTGTGCGTGACCGGCTGGTCACGCTTCGGACTCTGCCAGGACTCTGAACCTGCCTGGGAGCTCTACGAGGCCTGGATCCTGCCTGTTCTGTCTGTTCCTGTCTGTTATGGTTCCCTGACCAGGATTGGCTTCTAGCATGACCTCTAGGACTGCAGCACTGGGGGACACTCTTGGACTGGACTGTTAAACCAGGTAAGTGACCAACTCAGATAATAATTTTCTGTCAAATGATCGTGGTCACTTACCTGCGTTTCTCCCACTAACAGAGTGCCTGAGATTGGGCGGTGCCCCGCCTCTCGTCTGCAGTTGCCGTGTGCCACAGATCCTAGCAGCTCTCCTTTTAGTTGTGTTTTTCATTAAATAAATGTTTTGAACTTGCCCACTGACTATCTCCTTGAATACTGGGTCCATCTGTCCTTGCTTCATGACAGTATGTGCCAGTGTGTCATTATCAAGATCATAGGTCATATTTCTTACTCCTCACAGCAGGGAATTTATTTCCCCTCAATTTAATAAAAGGAAGCAAAGCTATGTTTTATTAAATTATTATGGGTCTATCTGTATCTGATCAAGCTACTGCTGAGAGGACCTGGTGGAGCTATAGTAAATGCAGCCAATTAGAGCCTAATTTGTTGGAAATGTGACTGTGGATACTCTGTAACATATGGATGGGATGGGGGTTTCAATCAGCAGACAAAGAGAACTTTCTTGCCTTATTTTAAATTTTTAAAGTTCAACTTTAACTTAAAGGTATAGAGGACGATCTTTTATTTCCGGGTGGATCTTCTAAATCTTCTAAATAAGTGGTCCTCATTGTCAATCATTATGCTGATATGTTTACGTAAGTCCATACTAAATGCTAGCTATATTTTTCTGTGCATGCGCACTTTCAGGCATATATCTTTGGTGAGCTATGGTTTCAGACAGCCATAGAAGCTCACCTTTTTCACTGTGGTTCTTTGAAAATGGCCAAGGGTCGTAAGAGAAAAATGATCTACGAAGTGTATGAGTGGAAAAGGCCTCAGAACAGGCAGATATAATGCTTTGCATGGAGAACTGTCCTTGCAAAGCATTATGGGATTTGC
>NW_015155684.1:0-2015 GCF_000732505.1 Cyprinodon variegatus | reverse complement strand
CATCAGAAGCAAGCAGGTGTTCTTCAAACTGCTAACGTGAATTGTCTATGCCATGCTACAATGTGGGATTGCTATTAATTGTGTTAGATTACAGCAATCACATACAGGTTTAAAGTCATTCGATTTTTCATTAACCAAGTCCCAGTTTAAATTTCTAATTATTACAATATAATAGGAATCAAGCTTCAATATGAAATCCCTTAATAATTGGAGTGCACTTAAACATCCCTTTAACATTTACATTTAAAACATTTTTCAGCTCGTAACATATGAATTTATATAAATGCAAAACAAAAAAATGGAGAAAAGATGAAAGAGGAGATAAAAAGGATATAATGATAAAACATTTCCAGTCTGCTTCATCACCTGCAAAGAGATGGAAAAAGAACAGCACAACCAACGGATATAGTATAAGAGATACAACAAAGTAGCACCTTGGTAAGGAGGAACCAACCAAGGAAATCCACCCTCCCACCAAGGGAGGAGGAAAGACACCCCGGCCGCCAAGAATAAGCCAGTACCCGCCCGGGCATCCATTCCCATACCCCGAGCACCACTAGTGCACTGGCAAGCCCAGGCTCCAGCCAGCGGAGGGAAGGCAGGAAGGGGGGAATGGGCTCTGCACTTGGTGGAGACTTGAGATGTTCTTGGGAGAGGGAGCAGTTCAGACCCCAACCCGACAAATACAAAAAAAACCCAGCCCCCCGCCAAGACCACGGAACAGGCAGCTCGCTCTTCTTCCAGGCCCCAGACTCTGGGCTGCAGCCGGAGAACATGGTTGTGAGAAAGACCCTGATCCTCCCTGCGCCTGCTCAAATGTTGTGTTGTTGCATGTTGTTCTCAGGTGTAATTAAAACTGGAAGTACCAAAGGGGATGACTGGCACAGTCCAACCCCCTCTGGAGGAAAGGCAGCCCCTGAAGGGGTAAGCTTCTGCCACAAGATGTTAATGTCCATGCTCCCCCACAAGCTCAACAGGCCCAAAGGCCCCCAGCACACCAGAGGCTCCGACATGGCCGGACAACCGGGCGTACACCTGCCCAGACGCCAAGCAGCACTACCCACTGAACCCGAACCCCTGACGCCCCGCCGGGGCACCCGCCCGAGGGCAACGCACCTCATGGAGCTCAGACCAAGGACTTATAACAACCCAGGCACTGAGATAAGTCCTTACATACCTCTACCCAGAACCTCTGAACTGGCGTACATAACCAATACATAACCTTCCAACGAAATTTAGAGATGGAAGAATCTAGAGATTTAAACCAGTCAGGTGATGGTTTGATATTGAAGTCATGATATTTATGACTTGAAATTTATTATATTTATTACTATTTAATAGATTCTGTGATATTACTCAAACAGAGAACAACAGCTAGAAACTATAGGTACGAGAGGAACTGACTCATTTACCAAAACGTTATAATAACTTTCAACAGGAGTTGAAAGAAGTTTTTCTATTAACTTGCTTACATTTGAGAACTTAGCTGCAGAGCAGTATCACCAGATTTTTGTTTGTTTATATTAGATTTCAACAATTTTCCAATATCCACATTGGATCAGTACATCCTCAATGAAAGCTGCTTCTCACCTGCTCCTCAGGTGATGCAGATATGTAGACAGATGTCAAAATTAGACAAGTTTTCACTGGTTCTTGTTAATGGTGTAGTCGCTGATTAGTTTGGACGTGGCCTTCATCTTCTTTCAAAAGAAGTCTGAACCTGAAATGTTCCAGAACTGCTTCTTTAACAGGCTCCTGTTATCAGAACCAACACAACTAACTACTTTGATTACATCTGACTTCCCTCTGATTTCAGACACAGTTTTAACTCTAATATCCTTAAAGCAGCTACAAATCTCCCAACAGACATAAAGATTATCAACTGCAGTGGTCGTTGCAAAAATAAAGATTTTAAAGAAATACAAACCCCAGTGGGCCTCAGCAGATGGCCGCTCACACTGAGCCTGGTTCTGCTGGAGGTTTCTTCCTGTTCAAAGGGAGTTTTTCCTCTCCAC
>NW_015155683.1:0-2015 GCF_000732505.1 Cyprinodon variegatus | reverse complement strand
TTTTTTTTGACCATGTCATCAGAGGGGCTTCGTAAGATACAGCTATGCTTTTTTATAAAAGTAAGTTTTCACCCCCATAAGGATGGTGTAAACTTATTTAAGTCTTCTGCAGATCCTGAGCTGCTTCCAAAGTGGATAAAACAGGTCAGATGAGATCAGGAGAAGTTGGATGAATCCATGGCATCTCCTCTGTCCTTGGAACATACTGAGAAGGACGTGCTTTTTATTTTGTTTCCGCATTGAAAGAGTTGTTTGGTTGTTCAGTAAAACACTAACATGAGCAGCTGCCAATAGCCATACAGGGCGAGAGAGAGGAAACGGGTTGTTATTAATAGCCTGCCGATTCTGACTTGCACATCTGTGTTGAGATGTTGTTGAGGGAAGAAAATTAAAAAATATTCAGAAAAAGAACTTGATGCTGATGTGGAGCTTAAATCACAGATTCTTGTTGTTCCAACAGTTGCTAGCTATACCTTTAGGAATATAGTAGATGTCTTGTAACTGTGGTGGAAGATATATTTGAAAATCATTTTCATTTAAGGTGTCATATACTGATTTAGATTTTATAAAATAATAACTGGTTATACTATCTGTACCAAAGGCATAACAAGCTGTGTTCCCCCTTGCATGTTTTCTATCTTGTGTCTTATGAGCCAGCTATTTAATGTTTGAAACTATTGGGGGCTACAGTATGTATAATGTATCAATGCATAAAAAAAACCCACTGAATTTATATAAAGAAAAGATCTGTGCACTAAAAAATTGGCAGCACTTTGCAATAAGGTACACAAAATTTGATTGACTATTAGGGAGCAACTAGGGATCTAATCAGGAACTAATGGGTATTTAAGCAGTAATTACTGGCAAGCACCGAGCCAAGCCTTAATACTGTATGTGACTACAGCCTATTGAACAGAGTAACTAAGCAGGAACTAATGGGTGGTTTCCCTTAACTTAAGGCTACACAAAAACATTAGTTAATCTTCAGGTACTGACTGGGTAATGAATAGTTCCTCACTAGGTACTTGGTATGAAACTTGATAATAACAGTTAGGCAATGTTTTTGGTTACTAAATGTATTAGTTTTTCATAAGCTGTGACTTGGCAGGTTTAGGGTTTTTTCAGAACCAACACTAAGAATTTTTAGTCCCCTAATAAGCGCTATTTAATTACCCTTTAGTTCCTTATTAGTTGCTATTTGGTTTCCTCTTAACTGTCCATTAGTTCCTCATTAGTTACTTGTTGTTTCCTTGCTAACTACATATTATTTCCTGAATAGTTAACTAAGCAGGAGTCGCATAATAAGGATGGCTCAATGTAACCCAGTAAGTACTGATCATCTAACAATTAGCTCTAGTTGAAGTACTGTTAAATTTAGTGTACCTTATTGTAAAATGGACATACTTCGTGGGATACACCATTGACTCATGGGAGGCTTGGGGGATTGTGTCTTTTATAGTCTTTTCAGTGGAGGATATCGTAGATGTATGGATTTCTGGATTTGTGATGCTTGGATTTCACCTGTTTGGATTTGGAGGATACCTGATGTATCTACAATTACAGAGGATATCAGCTGCAATTTGGGCATTGATCAGGCTGCCCGTAGCGGTTGATGCGTTCACAAAGGCTGTGAACTAGCAGGACCAGGAGCTGAGCCGTATGCTGGGTGCGATTGAATGCAAGCTGGGTGCGGTGGTTGAACTCAAAGGTGAGATGGGATTATATCTTAGGTGTGCACGGTTGCTTCAAGGCGGAAAAGCCCAACAAATTTGGAATATTGGATTCATTATGTAGAGCCAGCAAGAAAAGACTCAAGGCATAAGGAAAGTTCCTGTGCAGCCTGCTCTTAAAACAATAAGTGTTATTTTGTATTCGGCCTCCCCTTTATCATACCTCCCCGGGATGTTACGGCGGAAGGGGCCAGAAGAACTTCTCACCACCCCACAACCTCAGAAGTGAGCCTCTGCTAAAATGTTTTGCTCGTGTCTACATGTGCTTCCCATCCTGAAAGCTTT
>NW_015155682.1:0-2017 GCF_000732505.1 Cyprinodon variegatus | reverse complement strand
ATCTATCTATCTATCTATCTATCTATCTATCTATCTATCTATCTATCTATCTATCTATCTATCTATCTATCTATCTATCTATCTATCTATTCTAACTAGTTACTGTAGGTATCTCATAGCCATTATAAAATACATTTTTTCAAACGATTTTTTTCAACAATAACCTTTTTATCTGTAGGCCTTCTTTCACTTGATTTTAAAGACCTAACTGAAATTTGGAAAATCTAGATAATTTTTTTGTCAGTACAATCATCCACACTAAACAGTATTTTGATTTCTGTGATTGTAGAGCCTCTACTAATGTAATTGAGCCTCTGAACTGCCAATCAAGCTGAAAAATAGCAGGGCACACTAATATACTAAGAAGGAAGCGATGATACTTTGTGTGTCATCACACCAAACAATGCTTAGACAGCAAACAGAGAGGAGAGGTGCAGTTTGCTTTAAAGCATTTCAAAGCATTAAAGCATGTTTGTGGAGAACAGAAGTGTACGTACTGTGAATGTGTGAATGTTTTGTGTATGTGTGTTTGTCTGGATATGAATGAAGAACGGCTTACAGGTTTGTGTCATGGAGAAAAAGGTATGCCTTGTGGAGATGGATTATTGAGATGTAAAGCTCCCCCGCTTATTGCGTGGGGTATATGCGTTATGCAGTATGCGGTTTGTGCATGCAAGCGTACTGTGCATGCGTGCATTTGGAATTTAAGGAAACCGTATTATGCTCATGCTGTCACCTGTCCCTAAGGACTCACTTCCCTGGGAAAATTGGAGCACAGATATTCATCTCTGCAAACTAAAAATGGGTGAGCACGATGCAATTTCACTTGTTTTGGAGAAGCAGCCGCCAAGACACTCAGAAAAAGTTGGCAGTTGGTCCTTAGAGACAAGTGAATTAGAACAAAATGTGCTTTGCAGTTTGCAGACTGGTAATGCGCACAGATCGTGGCAGAATGCTGGCTGCATCTCAATCATGAGACAGACTGCTTAGCTGTCTGCCTGTCTGTCTGCCTGCTGTAGTTATATCACAGGTGATCCTACTGACAGGTTTTAAATGATTTCACCCGCTGTGCCAGTTTATCTCCCTTTCTAAATTGTCAGACTGAGGTGAAGCTTTATGGTCAACCATTTATCTGAAATGGTTGACCCTGATGAATTCATCAGCTGGATCCTTTAGGCTCATCACTAATGAGAATAAAGACAGGATTTAACAAGGTAGTTTTAACTTAATAGCAGATGAATAGCTCACATTTGGCTTTTTGCTTGAAATATTAAAGATTCAATTATATATAATAAGTCTTATTGGCATTTAGGTAGGGGGGTTAGGCAATACATGTGGCCCCTCTAATCTGAGTTAATAGGCAGACTGACATGTTGGTTTGGAAGAAACGTGATGAGATTTGCAGGGAGACCTGTTAATATAGTATTTTTTGTAGAAAAAAAAGATACACCATGTGCTAAGCAGACCTCGATGCTCCATATCATGGAAATGTACCTTCACAGTGTTGAAAAGGAGGCTTTGACTGGTTGTAAAACGTCATCTACCAGAGACAGTTTGGCTTTTGATTTTTATTTTGATGAAGCTACTGACGGGGTCATGGCTGTTTGCATTTTGGATTTGTAGAACGTTAATGTTGTATTCCCTAATAAGGGCATTTCTAAGGAGTCCTGCAACAGCATTAGGGACCTAGATTGTTTGAGGTGGAGCTGAAGAAGGATGATGTAGAGCCCCTGTGGCTCCGTATTGAAAGGTGTAATTAGTCCTTTTTTAAATGCCCCCTTGACATTCTCCATTAGTGAATTTTTAGGTCTGTGGCAGAACAGAACCAGGCCTGGCCTCCAGAATGAACTTTCAAGATGTGTCTTTGGAAAGAGATGTTTGTATATCTTCTTTCTTTTAACCTCATGATGTGATCTTGATTTAGTAAAAAACATTGTGTGGTGCAGGTTGTAGGGTGGGTAGATGGATGGAAGTTCAAAGTAGTCAATATTGAGTCATTCACAGGCCCAGACATACT
>NW_015155681.1:0-2018 GCF_000732505.1 Cyprinodon variegatus | reverse complement strand
ATATATATATATATATATATATATATATATATATATATATACAATTAATAATTGAATGTATTGTGAAAAAAATACAAAGATTGTTCTTGGTAATCAATAATAGATTCAATTAAACCAACAAATATATTGATAAAAAAAAAGGAAAACAAAATAATTTTGGTGCACAGGCTAAAGGGTGATGCTTTATAGGATAACTATTCACAATACTAATTAGCTGGTAAAGTCTTATAGGTATCAGGTTATTTTTCTGTCTCTCTGGATCCTTATGAAACTTTCTTTGAGAGAATCCTAAAGATTAAAGAGAATGACAAATCCACTGGGGTTATGTTTTCCATCTTTGATTACTTTCTTGTTACAACATGTCCTCTTTATTTTCCTCCTGCATTCATTCTTGTTAGAATAGTGTGACCAGTTTCATTAACTTTATCCTAAGTTCATTTTTGTGTTCTTGTTCATTGATATTTCTTTAACATTCCTTCCACCCTGCCCCTGTTAATCATCCCGTGTTTCTCTCAGCTCTCTCCCTTCATTGTTCTCAGCTGTTACTCATTTCCACCTAATAACCCCCACCTGCCTTATTCTGCATAGTTTCATTTCTCCTCATTGGTTCCTTCTGTTTTATGCCTGCCGCCCATCCTCCAGTACTGTAAATTTTTAACTTTTTTTCATAATAAAATCTTCATCCCTTGCTTCTTTTGCGTGGAATGGCATCCTGCTACAACCAAACATGAGGAAAAAGGGAAGGAGAATTCAAAGTCCAGCTTTCAGCACCCAAGCGTCTCAGCAGACCATGGAGGTGGTTTTTGACAGTTTTTTAACCTTCAACAAAGACATCAGCGCTGTCAGCAAAGCTGATTGTTTTAATCTAAATCTCTTAGGTTTTTGATCTGTCATTTCTAAATGGTCTGCAACATATCCAAAATGCTGCTGTGTGGTTGAGAACCAGCACATCATATATGTCACACAGCTACCAGCTATCAAGCTTTAAAAAGATTTAGATCATTTACTTTATTTAAATCTTTGAAGGGGTCTAAATCATTTTACCTCTCTAAACCTTTTTAAGTATACAGATCCCAGACATATGTAGAGACAATGCTTCTTGTTTTTTTTAAAAGTGAAGATATACGCAGTGGGACACAGAGCCTTTGCTGTTGCTGCTCCAACACTATGAGACAAAATGTCCCTTCACATAATTAGCTTCCCAGTATTACACACTTTTATTGCAATCAATAAAACAACTTGTACTTTCAGGCTTTTATATCCGAATGTTTTTGATTACTTTGTTTGTCTTTATTCTTACTAAGGTGTTTCTTTCTAAATGTAAAATTCTGTTTTTAATATGTTATTCAATAATTTGATATGTATAGCACTTTGGTCAACAGCTGTTTTAAATGTGTCATGACTCGGAATGTTTGACCCAGATCTCAAGCAGACAGACTGAGGTGATTTATAAAAATCAATTAATAACTGCTCAGGGATCTGTTCATGGTCAGCTTGGACTAGATGACTGAAACTTTAGTACAGTGAGAAACACAGGTTTGTGACTTCGTGACTCTGATGGAGAACGATAGCGAGTTTTAAGTTCAGTCCGAGCCCAGAGGAAGGAGTGGAAGCCAAAGGTGCCGCAGAGCAAACCAACAAGCCAGCAGATGAGGAAGAGCAGAAGTATCTGGAAGGAGAAACCAAAGCCGGTGTTGATGAGGAAGCAGAAGTCCTGGCTATAAGGTCAGAGATCCGAAGAGGTACCGAAGGGAAATCCAAGCTGGGTCGGAAGACAGATCCAAAGATGTTAGCAGGAAGAATACAATGGAAGTCCAAAGACAGGTCAGGCAAAACAGATCAGAACTGGGGCAGGCAAACTCCGAAGTCCAGGGGCCTGTTTCAGAAAGGAGGTTAAGTGAAAACTCTGAGTTTGTTAACTCTGAAATGAGGGAAACTCTGGGTTTTCTGTTTCAGAAAGGGAGGTAAGTTAAACCTGAGAAAGCAGAGTAAGTCAAGCCCGTTTCTGAAAGAGAGGT
>NW_015155680.1:0-2019 GCF_000732505.1 Cyprinodon variegatus | reverse complement strand
ATCTGAAGAAGCCGAACCAAGAACAACTAAAACGGAGAGAATTTATTAATAAAATATCTTTTTTTGAACCCTCATTTTTGTCTCGTGTCCTCAAATATGTTGTGTCCTTGGTGGGCGTAACACAAGCTCACTGCGACACACTGCTGCAGGAATATAGCCAGCCCTTAAACTTGCGCTGCAAGCTGGATTGTCACGAGATCTGAGTTTTTAGTCTCACAACAAATCTATCTTGGAAGATTCCTGCTAATACGTCCGTCTAGTAACCACCAGCGGGATGGAACGATGACATACCAGCAGCGTTTTTTGGGGCGGGACATTGTTACGGTCACTGACCTCTAGGATGATCTCTCTTTGTGTTTCAGGTCTACCTGGCTGTTACAGGTGCAATGTGTTGAAGCTCGTCAGCCACCTTATAAAGAGCTTTAACCTTGAGATGCCTTGTTCTGAAGGAATCTTGTCTGTGAGCTGAGTGTTACTGTGTGTACATGTTGAACAATTGGCTAACTAAAGTTTTGTTCGTGGTTAGCCAGGGAGTACAGGTATTGTATGTTCTTTTCATTTCTGTGTTAGAAAGTGTTTTGTTTTATAAGTAGGGGAGGGGGGTTGTTTTGGCCTTGGAGACCCTGAGGCTTTAAGCTTCCCTGTTTTGCTGTTTGCTGTTTTTTTTTTTTTGTGACCCCTGCAAATTGTGAATACATTTTATTTTTCTACTGAGATCATCTTTTAGTCTACTGACTTTTGTGTTAAACCCAGTGCCAGAATTTTCCCTAAGTGGTCTTAGGGGTGGGGGTTGTAACAGACATGTAGGAATGAAGACAGTCAGAAAGGCCTAGGGCATTACAAACATGGCTACGCTAGAAGACTCCCCTGTCGATACTGCAATTAAATCGGTTTTGCTAAAATAACGACTATTTTTTGTTTAGAAAAAAAAGCAAATAGAAGCACTTTGTGTATCTATAGATGGGAAAGATGTCTGTGCTTTTCTTACGACGGGATTTGGGAAAAGTTTTATTTTATCAGCTTACTCCGCTAGTTGTGAAAAAGCTCAATGTCAAGATTCGCTGCTACGATTGGCTAAAAGTGTATTATGGAAGGCGGGTACAAGCTGGCATGTCACCCAATCACTCTGAAGTATTGTAGTAAACGTCCCTCCTTTTCATGGTAGTACTGAAAGGCAGCCATCCCAGATTGACTCAGTTCTACACATATCAACATGGCTACTGCCAGGTTACTGGGGGACTGGTGCAAGTTAGAATTAGGATAAACAAACCTAAAAATATGTAATTAATCAATGGCCAAAATAAAAAAATATTTTAAAAATTATGAAAAACTATATACTTAGTGTTTTCATATTAATCCTTTGCAGTGTTATACGAACTGATATACATTGTTTTTATGGTTTTTCCAAATCATCAGTAATTAGGTGCTGTTTGTTTATATACAGCCTTCTTTTATTTTTGGTGATGCCCCAGAATTAAATGCAGAGCCATCAACTGCTACCACAAGTTTTATATAGGCTTTCTTACAGCTTGTAGGAGCTATTGCTTAACTGCAAATGGCCTGAGACAAGGCGAAAGGGCTTTAATCAGATAATTAGCCAAGAGACCCAGGGTAACTCTATTCAGAGGATCTGCAAAGATCAATATATCCAAATGGATAATTGCCTTACAAAGCCATTGCTGTAAGGAAGTTAGGATATTGTTTCTTTTTGTTTTTTTTATATATTTATTTATTTTCATAAGCCCTATGGGATGCAAACATGTGGAAGATGTTTTAGTCAGATGAAATTAAAATAACTTTTTGACCACATAAAAAAAAAAATACAAGGGAAGAAATAAAATTGTACATCACCCTTAAAACATTTTAAAATAGTGGTGGCAATATCAAGCTTGTCAGTATTATTTTCTGAAACAAGAGTGTGGTTTCACTTCAGCCTGCCTGGGAAAAAATAAAAGAAAACCCGACACTGGTTATATTCCCGCAGCAGTGTGTTGCAGTGAGCTTGTCGCAGATATTTTT
>NW_015155679.1:0-2019 GCF_000732505.1 Cyprinodon variegatus | reverse complement strand
GACAGAAAAGTGAAATGTCGTGCTCAAAGATGACCCTGCACATTTTAACTATGTTTGGCCCAACCTACTGCTGTGAAGCAGGATTCTCCACCATGACCATAATCAAAAATTAATATCGATCCAGGCTCAAAATTATCACCTTTATATGTGCTTGAGAATGGCTTTGTCGCCAATAAAACCCAGGTTTAAATCCTTGCAGGGCAGCCTAAAGCCTCCGTCTCTCTTATTAAGCCATAAAAAAAAAATATAATAAAATGGTCAGTTCAGGTGTTTTATAAAATGTGTGAATCAGGAAATTGTCTATATACCAAACTAAAGAATTGTTGTTCTCTACTTAAAAAAACACTTTAGATTTTAAATTTTTTAATGTAAAAAGTCAACGTATAACATGGATGCATAAACACCTCATTTTATTTCAGTGTTAAATTCTGTTTAAAGTAACAGATAATAATTTAAAATGTCTCCGGACCTTTACTGGATGATGATTTTCTTTATTGCGGACCCCGCTGATTTTTAATTGGTTACCCCTGATGTAGAGGCTTTGCAGAGACAAGGGTGGAAAAGAACTGAGAAATAGCTGCTGCTCCTCTGTAACTTGATTTTAGCGCTTTGTTTTTCATTCTTCACATGTCTGACTCCACAGCTTTGATCCCCATCATGCCATGCTTGAATAACTTCTTGCCCAAAATAAGCCATTCCTCATATACCCCACCTGATAATGTTTTTAGCCATGCAGAAAACTTTTGGCTGGATAGCCGATTTTCATTGAATTTACACTTCCCCACATTATTGGCACATCACCCCAAATTCTGTTTGCAACAAGGTTTTTATTGATTCTGTTCTTAGGATTGAACTAATAATGTTTACGGATAAGGCGGTCATTAAATGTCAAAAAATTATTGTGAATTATTTTAATTTTCTATATGGATTACAAAAATATTATCTTATTTATGACTTGGTGACCATTTTAAGACGTATGAAAGATTTAAGACCTTTTAATAACAATTAAGGCCTTATTTTTATATTGAATAATTGCCTTTTAAGACTTTTTAAGGATCTGCAGGAACCCTGTGCTCTAGGGTTGGCATCATGCAAGCAGGCATTTTATTTTGTAGTGTTGCTGATGAAGGTTCTCAGTCATCCAGGTCATAGTCATCCCGTAAAAATTCAAAAAATATCCACTGGACTTGGTTTTCAAGATTTGAAGACGTTTCGCCACCTCTCCAGGAAGCTTTCTCAATTCAAATGTCTCACTGCGGATCCAGACATTTGAATTGAGAAAGCTTCCTGTAGAGGTGGCAAAACGTCTTCAAATCTTGAAAACCAAGTCCAGTGGATATTTTTTGAATTTTTACGGGATTTTATAGTGTTAATAAACATGTTTAGGATTACTTTAATTAACTGACAATTGTTATTTTACTGTAGCTTTAAGAACTCTTTTGTTTAAGTATCTGCTCTAAATTTCAAAATGACTTATCCTGCTTTATAGAGGAATGTTTTCAGCTTAAAACTCATTCAAAACTCTGAATGTAAATTAGAGAAAATAAGCACCTTTTTCTTCAGGCCGTCATCTTCCAGGTCAATTTCTCCGTTCCCGTCCTCAAATCTCACTTTCCTTTTCGACATGGCGCTAGGAAAGGAGATAAGGAAGGACTTTAGTCACTACAGATTACCTTAGATGTAAATGGAAACATTTTAAGTCGTTTTATAACAAACACGATTCAGCCTGATGCTACTATGTTAGCTAAAAACAACACAACGCATGGGACATATGTGAAGATAAATTTCAACACTTTTCAGCGATTAATACATAACAAGAGTTTAAACGGCAGATAAAATGCGGTTCACATGTTGGGGATAAATTTTAAAATATGTAGGAAAAGGTAACCTGCTGAAAACAATTCTAGCCGCGGTCGGTTTGGCTCCTCTTCGTTACATTCTAACAACTTCAACAATAAAGTGCTGAGTTACTATCGCCGCCCTCTGGAGAGGAGTGGAAGTAAACTACTTTTTTTTTTT
>NW_015155678.1:0-2019 GCF_000732505.1 Cyprinodon variegatus | reverse complement strand
CAGAGCTTCTATATTTGGACTGCACTGGATTTTGTAAACGAGTATTAAATAAAGGGGGTTAAATTGAAATAAAATCCACAGTTTGGTTAGGGTTTTTTTTTGTGTGTGTGTAAAAACTTTACTTTAAGGATGGAAAAAAACCCACATGATTTAAGATGGTCTCTGTTTAGATCAGAAATGGTCAGCCTTTAATCAGCGGTGTGTGCAGAGTTTAGATTCTCTCTAAACGACTCTTTAATCCAGACCATGTTGTAATCTTCTGTATTAGACACATGACACTCCAGCTGTATGCGTGGCGATATGTGACCCCGTGACCCAGATTTTCCACAGAGTAAAGCTGCACTCGCATCACAAGACGTGCAGCTTGATGAGGGGACTTTCCTCAGACCTGGCTGGTTGGCTGAAGCTCTGCATCAGGAGGAAAGCTGCAAAAAGATGTCCGAACGCCCTCCAGGACACACTCATCTATCTCTGCCTCCCTCTTTCCTTTGGACCGTCTGTTTTCTGTTCGCATGCAGGAAGTGAGATCATCCTCCTGGATTTGTTTTGATCTGAGATGACTTCATTAGTTTGGTTGATCTCACAGAGCCTCAGAGCTTTGAATCTGGGAAATGTTTGATTTTCCTGGTAGAGTTTCAGTTACAATAATCATTTAAGACAAGAGTCTCTGTGACGGCTCTTCAGAATGTCTATGTTTGGTGTTTGAAGCTTAACTTTACAGCATTTTTGAATTTTATAGATTTTTACACAGAACTACCAGCGTTAAAAACAGCATTTTTTTTATCTGATGGAAAAAAGACTGTCTAAGTTCACGCTAAAAGAAAGGGTCCGGTTCTGCAGCCAAAGTCCAAATTAAAAGAAGGCCTGTGGACTATTGGTCATAACCCTGCTGGGAAGGTGAATCTGACTGGTTTAACCCAGGGGGCACTCAGTGAAATACTTTTAAAATAAAATTTCAAGCCAAACGTGTTATTGGAATCCAGGACAAGACATTATTACCTTGGTAACATAAAAAAATGCACATTTTGAAGGCAAAAATCAATGTCAATGTAATGACTAGAAACGCCAACTTGCCTGGATATACTTGTATATTCAGCCAAGTATATTATATTTGTTAAGAAAAATAACAAAAGTGCTTCTATAACAAATTCATGAAAAACACTGAGAGTGAAACATTTTTCTTTGGAACAACATAACCTTAGCAGGCATCCCCAAAGAGGGTCATTGACGGCCGCTGTCCTGCAGGTTTTAGAGGTTTCTCTGCTCCAGCACAGCTGATTTACATTCATTGTTGATTAGCAGCCTGTTGCTGAACTGCATTCATAAGAATCAGCTGTGCTAAAGCAGAGAAACCTTTAAAACCTGCAGGACAGCGGGCCTCCAGGACCCACTTTGGGGATGCCTGACCTGGGCTACATTCACACCGCAGGCTGAAGCAACCCAAATATGATTTTTTTTGTCCATATCTGACCTGTATCTGATCTTTTGTTGACAGTCTGAACAACATAGATCTGATTTTTCCTAATGGGACACAGGCCACTTGGCTATGTGGTCCTGAATCCGATACGAATCTGATCTTTTCAAATGCTACCTGTGTCTGAACGGCCAGGTCGCATTCATCCGACCTAAATGTCATTAATACCCGACAGGGTCACTCTTCTGCTTGTTGCTTCACAGAAGCGGCAAGAAAAACGACAACAATGGTGGACGATGATGCAGAGAGCAGTATTTATGTTTAACCATCTTGGAAAGATTGAGTTTTTAAGGTTGGGAAAGACCACTAGATTTTCTCCAGCGCTACCATCCATGTTTACCTCTGTAAACACAGAGCACGCTGGCCTGTGATGTCATTGCGTCCTCTACTGCGCATGCGGGACACTTACCCCTTGCTCACACTGGCTCCGGTGCGGTTACCGAGCCGATGGAGACCGCAACTCCCGCACACCCCCTCTCACACCGCCCTTTTGACTACGGTGCGGTGCGGCTCTGCGGCTCCGGCAACAGGTCCGGAGATTTAAC
>NW_015155677.1:0-2023 GCF_000732505.1 Cyprinodon variegatus | reverse complement strand
TTTTGGATCAGCTGAAGGCTTTTAACTACAGTTTGTGGACTTCCTGATAGTAAAGAATTACAATAGTCCAGCCTTGAAGTAACAAATGCATGGACTTCTAGAAACCTCTTTGATATGGGATTTAAATGACAGGTCCTGATCAAAAATTAAAGATTCAACTGTAAAAAAAAAAAAAAAAGTGTTTTTTTTAAACATTTCTTTTAATTAAATTATTCTTCTTTCTCACTAAAAAAGCTGTTTTTAAATACACTTTATGACTTTAGAGTTTAGCTCCTGACGGTCGCTCATGGTGTTCTCCGGTCTAATAGCGTTTCTCTCTCATTTCCTGTTTCAGAACCATTTGATGGTTCTGATGTTGCTGGTCTTTGAGGCCACGGTGTATCGTCACCAGATCCACCACTACCGTCAGCTCCAACGGACCCCCCCAACCATACCGACTCTCTTCCCGTCTGCAAAGAGAGACACGCTGGACAAAGGCCTCGTCCCCTGCTTCAAGTACCTGCTCAACTACGCCTTTTACAAGTTCGGCTTGGAGGTGGGGTGGTTTAGACTCGTCACACTTTCCCTGCACCTTGGTCTGCTTTAATGGATTTTATTCTCCATAAATGTCTCCTTGTTTCCTTAAAGATTTGCTTCCTGATGACGGTGAATGTGATTGGTCAGCGGATGAACTTTTTGGTCATAATCCACGGCTGCTGGATGGTGGCCCTGTTGGTGAGGCGGCGGCGAGCAGCTATCGCCAAGATCTGGCCAAAATACTGCATCTTCCTGTCCATCTTCATGATCTACCAGTACCTGCTGTGTGTGGGCATCCCTCCTGCTCTCTGCCAAGGCCAGTTCAAAGGAACACATATAGTCTGACAAGATTGGGACCTTTTACTAATGAGCTTTTACAGAATTTTATCCCATACATTTATACATTTTAATTTTGTTTTTACTTTAAATGCACCAGCAAAAATTTTCACTAAAGATTAGCCTCAGGTATTCAGCTGGAAAAATTAATCTGCAGAAACTCCCTTGAAGTGTGGTATCATAGATGACATCACACTAACTGGCATAATAATATGACAGGAAGTGAATATGTAAGTGTGTGCTGTAAATCCTCTTCATGTCTAGGTTCTGTTTGATGGATCTGAACTTTTATTTCTCATTGTAAATTGGATAAACGTGTGATTTACAGACAACCAGCAGTGATTCTCACTGCAGTGATTTTCAGCTGAAGTCATTCTTTCAAACGGCCTCTCAGGTTTGGCATGTTAGATAATCTGTTTTTATCTGGAAATGAGACCCAAATGATTTGATTAACATGTCTGTTTGGAAACAACTGTTCGCAGACTGATGTGGTATGAAAACAATGGTTCAGCCTCCTAAAAACAGCGCGTTTGCATAATTAAAAAAATGGACCAGAGGAAGATGTCTGCTCATTAGACGATACCAGAAATCAGTGTAGTTTTCTTCTCGTCTGCAGATTACCCATGGAGGTGGAATAACCAGCTGTTGATGAGCTCAGCGCTTATTAAATGGATCTACCTGCCTGATTTCTACACTGTGCCCAACTCCAGGAACCTGATAGGTCAGCTGTGGTGCCGCTCTCTGTGCTTTACTTTCTAACCGTGCTATAAGCTGTGCACTATCACTGTTATTGGATGCTTTACTCTGCTGATGGCACAGTAAAGATCCATACTGTCTGAAGTTCTAGTTTCTCAGAACTGGCCTTTGTCTCAGAGCTTCACCTCTGGGACGAAGGCCAGTCCTCCAGGATGATGATGATGATGATGATGATGATGATGATGATGATGATGATGATGATGATGATGAAATAGAGGATCACTGTTGTTTCTGTCCTCAGCGGACTTCCTGCTGCTGATGTGTGCCTCCCAGCAGTGGAAGGTGTTTGAGTGTGAGAAGCAGGAGGAATGGATGGTCCAAGGAGGAGAGAACACCGATGAGCCTGACCCAATGGAGGGTCAGCTCTTTAACCCTGCTCCTAACTTCATCAACTGCAGGTAGGGTGTGGTCTGCT
>NW_015155676.1:0-2024 GCF_000732505.1 Cyprinodon variegatus | reverse complement strand
CTGACTTTAATCTCAGAATTCTGACTGTAAAACGTTTTTTCGTTTTACAGCTTTCATGACATTTCCCTTCTTTAAAGTGCAGCAGTGATCAAATGTAAACAGTGTAGGAGAAAAAAACATGGTGCAACCAAACACATTGATATTGAAGTTCAAAGCATTAAATATGGTGCAAACATTCAGTGTTTTGGCTCGGTGTTGTCAGTGTGATGCAGAGTCTGTGACATGATTTAGAGTGTTTTTTTCAACAGTTCAGCTGTCTGATGGCGGTGAGGAAGAAGCTGTTTCAGAACCTGCTGGTCCTGCATCGAATGCTGCAAAGCCTCTTCCCAGAGGGCAGCAGGGAGAACAGCATCTGGTTTTGAATCAGCATTGGTGCTAAATAGTCCTGAATCGATTCGATTTTGATTCATACAGTTCTAAATCGATTAATTTCAATTCAATCTGTTTTTACAATAATAAAAGTGGTTCAACTGTGTTTCAAAATGCTCATGTATTTTATTTTTTCCTCTCACATTAAACGCAAAGTGCAAACTTGTAAATCAGATAGAAAGCCTCACGTGAGCAAACAGACGTGACACAGCAGACATGCATGAGCTGCATCATCTCCGCTGCACAAACCATATTTGCAGCATTGTCTGTAACAACTACAGGGTGTTTTCTGGTCAGCTCCCATTTGTTAATGTCTCCAGTCAACCTATTGGCTATATTTGCAGCTTGAAGTCATCTTGGTGGTCTGTAGCACGAGATGCGGGGCGCCACTCATTATTAATGCTTAATGTCACATATCCAGCATATTATCTTTAGCCGTTTTAAATCCAAAATGGTTCCAGACATCAGACTTCATTTGGAACTGCTTGCTGAGCGGTGTGTTACTTGGGTCGGCATTTGCACATGCATGCTCATTTGAATGTGAACGTCACGCGCATCACTATAAATCTAATCCATCTCATTCCCTACACATCGATTTTTGCAGAAATGTAAAGGAATCGTTCCTAAATCAATTAAATTGATATTTTCACGCAGCCGTAGTGCTAAAAAAAACCTGACGGTAGTAAGTGTGCAGGTGTAGGATATAAAAGCAGCTCCGACTCATACGAACCTCTGCAGCAGGTCGGAATAGTGAACTTTGGAAACTATAAATTTTTGAATCAACTAATTATCTTAGCGTCGAATATTTAACATTTATTCCCATCACTCATACCGCTGGAAGCTCAGGAACAGAGCTTTTCCTTTAAACGTGATCATCTAGTAGGTTTATTAGGCTTTTTTAAGCCAAAATACTGAAGCAGGTTATTTTAATTCTTCAGTGCTTAATAAATGCCTTAAAAAATACATTTAATATAATAGAATTACTAAGGCAACACCTGACACCTGATTTATTTTATGTAGTTCAATATATTTGTCTTTATTTTCAAATAATAGTCTGTCTAAGTTGAGTTAATCTTTGAGGGGCTTTAAATGATGATTAATTAATATATCTGAGCTCTGCTTTAATTATAGCTTACAGTGTTGCTAGACAAAGATATAAAAACACCAAAGAGGTGATTTAACCCTGCTAAGACAGCTTTAGGACCAATACTGCAGAACCAAATCAGAAAATAAAGCAGAACCCCAAAGGGCCGGTTCATACAGATCATCTGCAGTGTGAAAGAGTTCAAGAGAAGTTTACAAAATTATGCAAACTGGTAGAAATCTCCTTTAGCCTCATTGATGTCCCATTTCCCTAAAGAATAATTTTGCTAACACCATGTTTCATCACCAACTGCCTCAGTGTATTTTTATGTAGCCTTTTTCTCTCTAAATAAAAAAAATCTGTTTTTCTTCAATCAAAACATCAATATTTAACAACTGCATGCAGTGTTTTCTATAAGGTATGTGATACTGCTTGACATTTTCCTTTATGAGATGCCGCCAATGTAAGGGTTGTAAAGGTAAAGGTATTTTCAGCTCTAGATCAGCTAATGAGTGCCAGGATCTCATTCAAAGAGAAAACAGCACTATGGATGCGCCGCAGGAAACACACT
>NW_015155675.1:0-2024 GCF_000732505.1 Cyprinodon variegatus | reverse complement strand
TAGTTTTAATCCTAAATGGAAAACTTTTAGATTTATTTTGTCTACTTCTGTTCAGGGTCAGAGGTTCATTTAATTAATTAAACATTATAGTTTACGCATAATCCAGTTAAAGATTCAGTTCCCAGATTATTTAAATATAATTTCAGTAATTGATAAATCACCATTAATCTGGTGAACTAATGCGATCATGTCTCTGAGTGGGAACAGTTTTATTCTAGCTTATCACTTAGCCAGTATTCAAACAGGCAGCATCATGTTTAGCAAAGAAGAATATTACATTATATGCGAGTGCATGAGGGGCCTCACCTTTGGAGCCTCTACAGCGGTGTATGTGGCCCCTGGGGGAACCTGGTAGCCCTCTGTGTAGAGTTTAAAATGATGGATCAGGGATTCCATGGATGTCTGAAAGGAACAGAAGGTCACTTAAATCATATAGAAGTATTAGAAACCCTGAACCGTCCAGTTTTTGCTCTGACTGTGTGAGAAATGAACAGAATGCTGCAGAGAAGAAAAGCCATCTGCTTCTCCTACCTTCATCTCAGACCTCTTAGGTGGAGCCACTTTGGCATCGTCCACCTTTATCTCTCCCTCTGGCATTTTGTTGAGCGCCTGCAGCATGATTCTCAGCGACTGCCTCATCTCCTCCACCCTGCACAGATACCTGGATGCACGCAAACAGAAAACCTCAGTATAAAATGGTAACAACTTTTTCTTTTTTAAGCTCCAACAAAACGAAAACAAGTTTTCTGGTCTTTTGCAATGAACGCCACCCGTTACCTGTCATAGCAGTCTCCGTTGGTTCCAATAGGGACGTCGAACTCCACCTCGTCATATTTGTCGTACGGCTGGGACTTCCTCAGGTCCCACTTGATTCCTGATCCACGCAGCATCACCCCGCTGATAGATGCACAAGAAAAGTCAGAACTGCTGCCAAAGCCAGTCACACCATGACCATTTAGCCTGACATCCCAGAATCTCCTAAAACGCTGCCATACGCTGAACTTTCTATGTATTCTTCCACTTTTTAGGTGTATGCATAGAGTATTCATAACGAGTCCAGAGTGTACGTCCAACGACAGCCTAACTTATGCATAACAGCGTAATGTCTATGAAATGTCACAAGCCAGGGTCCTGATGGGGGAAGCAATGCGCCCGGAAGCAACGGCCTGTATAAAAAGATTTATTTGATCGCGGTATTAACCTTGCTGCAGTTTACCGCCCGTAAACCCGCCCAAACCAGGCGGAAACACCAATTGTTAAATGAGGAAGTTATGTCCCCTTAAAGTCAGTTGCGCATCGGGACTTCCCGACCGGATCTTTTTTCTGGGAGCAAGTTGTTTACTACTCTTGACTCAAACTGGGTAAAACCATGAAAAATGGACTATAAAACAGGAGTAAAAAAGTTTATTCCAGATCAGGTTGTCACAGGACAGAGAAAAATGCTTGGAGCTTACACAGCTGTGGGCTCAAAAATCACGTCCGCGAGCGTCCGGCAAAGATTGAGCCCCGAACAAGGTCCTCCACTGCTTCTTGTACCTCATGTGTCTAAGTGTTGCATCAGGTGGATGCTTAGCTGTCCGTATCAGAAACTGACACGCCATCCATGCCCTGACCCATATGCGTCTTGCCTCTATGCCTCAGGATTACAGATAGCTCTCCTCTATCAGTCCGGCTCCAAGATGTACCCATATCCTGTGTATCATTAAAAGACAAGAAGGCTGTCCTATTTAGATGACCTCCGTACACACACTGATTTTAGGTATCTAATTGTTGTCATACGTAAAGTGTAAGTTACTCATAAGTCGTGTTGTCTAGCTCATAACTTATAAGTAACTTGTGCATAACTTATACGTTTTTCATACATCAGTTATACGCTGTCTAAATTGTCAAGGTGTGACAGGAGCTTAACACTACCTTGTAATCACCAGCAAAAGACCGATACATCACTGAACAATATTTTTGGCCAAGCTTAGGGTTCTTTTTTTCTTGTATCAGTATCAGCAGATTAGTGCATAAAGTTTGCC
>NW_015155674.1:0-2028 GCF_000732505.1 Cyprinodon variegatus | reverse complement strand
TCCTATAAGACTTTCCATGCTCCTATGTATGCACTTTCTGAGGTTTGGTAAAAGAAACCTTTAACAGCTTTGCGTGCTTCTCCAGCAAGATTATTTCTGAGATAGAACATCTTCTCACTATCTGATTGATACGGCTGGAATGATATAGCATCTGGATTCAAGCCGGGTTCTACTCTAGAGAAGACAGGGTTAATTTTGTAATCAATATCTTCTTTTTCAGCATTGTTTACGCAGCGTTCACATTCATCATATGCTCTCACACGAGCTGCTGCTACAGCAGCAGTTTTGCTCTTTCTTGATCCAACTGTTGTTGCATTTGCACTTCTTTTAGCTTAATTTCTGACAGCATTTTTGACTCTTTAAATTTCCATTAGTTTTCTAATTTTTGAAGCCGTGCTTGCTGCGCTTGAATTTCATTTGTGGCCTTTGATTGCTCCACTTTAGCAGCAAGCTCTGCTTGTGCATCTGCCTTGCTGGTATTGGTACTAGATGAGCTGGAATGGTTGCTTGAACGCTCTGATGATTTTGATGAGCTTATGGTTTCAGTTTGAGTGTGACCAAAGAGAACCATATTCATCTTTGATTAATGTTACTCTTTCTTTCTCAAGATGACTTTTATAATCTTAATCAATACTCTCTGTACGATTATTTATGAGGTCACACATTTCTTTTGTAAGCATAGCGCAGGCTTCCATCTTTTTAACAACCTCTGCTGTGGTGTTACTGTTACAAAAAATGGGTTCGTACTGCAGTCTTACAGCATCATACTTGGCTTGAATGCTTTCCTGTAAATCACTGAGTTCTTCTAACATGCAGAGGGCCTTCCTTTAGTTTTTTCCTAGTTTCTCTTGCTACCCACTTCCAAGAATCATAGACCTTGTGGAACGCTTTCTCACATTTTATTTTCTCCAGTATGTGCATCTCTTGGCCTTTTTCTGTTTTCTTTCTCTGGAGCTAGACCTGAGTGGCATGTCTACAGGATTATCTGTTTTCTCTATTGGAGGTGACATTTTATTGCCTTTCTTCAACTGCTTTGGGTTCAAAAAAGACTTTATTTATCCCTTGCCACCCTATGCTAATTTAGGTATGTTGTGAGCTTGTTCATGTGATGGTCCATTTTAATTTTATACTTTATCTTTCCTGTGTGAGATCCTTGGTGCGAGTAGAGACAGCTGGGCTCCAGATGGGATGGTGTCAGCTTCCCTGTAGAAAGATCTGGTCTCTTGCGGTCAGTTTTCACTGTAGCAGCCTCTTGGAATGAACAGCCAGAGGCAAGGTGTTCCAAACGGCTAAAGTTTTGCGTTTAAAAAAAAAATTAATGATTTTGTACTACTTCAAAAATAAATGAAAAACATTTATCACAAATCACAATTGTGCATATTTATACCTCATTCTGCTTTCCAAAGGTGCTATTTTAAAAGTTTTCTTATGGTTTCTTCAGGATCTAATGCTGTCTGAACATGCTTAGCAAGAACAGGAAGTGCAGCATATCACAAAATAACAAAAAACGAAACCGTTGGAATATTTTAGATAAATGTAAACTTAACTTAAATATGTGGTATCAACGTGACACATCAATTTTTGGTTGAACTTTGCTTACAAAAATGTAATGTCTCTCAAGATTTATCTATCCAGCTTTCTCCATATCCCTTCCTAAACCTGCAATTAAAGCTATAAATCAAATTAGCTTCAACTTTATCTGGAAAAATAAGACACACTACATTAGGTAAGGAGCAATGGTTAAAGAGTGTAATGATGGAATGTTTAGACGGAATAATTAAAATCAATTAATCTTCTGAAAAATGAAAATAGTTTTTGGTTTCATATCTCCTCCAAATTATTTATAGAATTAGGAGGAATTAACTTCCTTCTTAAATGTGATTTTGATCCTAAGAAACTTCTGTTAAACTTTGTTGTTTTCATCAACGTGTCTTACTTTATTGGAAACTAATATTTAAGCATAATTTTAGTCCTCATAACACCCCACTATGGAACTCCCGATATGTCCTATTCAGGAACAAGTCTTTA
>NW_015155673.1:0-2029 GCF_000732505.1 Cyprinodon variegatus | reverse complement strand
AACTGTAGGGGGCAGCAACACGCCTGCGTGCCTTTCATTTGTTGACAGAACAAGAACTCAGAGGGCAACACAACAAAGCTAACCGCCAGGTTGCCTGGCAATTAGCTGGAGCGCTAACAGTCATTTAACTCAGAAATATGACGCACTACGTTTGTATGAAAAGACATATAATAAAGCATCGAGCTTAGATAACTTATCGGATATAGGTACGTTAATAAATTTGTTTCCCATTGTTTTTATGGAACCCGAACAACCGCTAATACATGCTAGCTGCTGAGCTACCTGCACGAGCATGAAGCTAGCTGTTGGAACCGGCGTCTCTGTACAATGACTTCCTGAACCTAATGATTGCTTTACTTATGTTTCAGGCATATTTAAGGTTTAAATTATTAAAACATTGTGAACATAACCCGAAAATTTAATTGACGATGTATTTTATCCTAAAGCGTGTCAGTGATTTGATTTTCTTTGCACACGCTCCCTAAAGTAGCTCCTTCAATGAGTCCTGCAGTAATGTTGGTAACTCAGTGGTGTTGACATGTCTGCTGTCTCCCATCAGAGGCAGAAGCGAAGCTAGGAGGATGTATGCGGTGTACAGGCAGGCCCACACCCCCACTGCTGTGGAGTTCTCCGTCTATTGTAACTTTATATCCAGTAAGGAGAAAAACCTGGTTATCGCCGGAACATCCCAGCTTTTCGTCTATAGGATCATTCACGATGTTGAGGTAAAAGCAGCTGTTAGTTTGACCCATTTTTTGTCTTTGTGTAACATTTCTGTGATTGCCTTTTGTTTTATTCCTGAAGAGCACATCCAGAACTGAAAAGTCATCCGGTATGTCCAGGCATCTGACACCAATCTGTGTTTTTTATGACAACATAAACATTACTAAGACTTATTGACTCTGTTGCAGATTCTAAAACCCGTAAGGAGAAGCTGGAGCAGGTGGCCTCCTTCTCTCTCTTTGGTAACATCATGTCCATGGCGAGTGTGCAGCTGATAGGCGCCAACAGAGATGCGCTCCTCCTCAGTTTTAAAGATGCAAAGGTATCCCCTGTCTAAAGATGTTTAGAACAAACTCAGGGCGATCAGCTTCAGTGATGATCTCCCTGCTGTCTCACCAGTTGGCTGTAGTGGAGTACGACCCCGGGACACATGACCTCAAGACTCTCTCTCTGCATTACTTTGAGGAGCCAGAGCTCAGAGTAAGTACGCCGCCGGCGACCACAAACCTGATCAGATTTAATGTTGGACTAACACAAGTTGGTTGTAACTGTAAAGCCAAACACCTTTGATTTAATGTTGATTTATACTTTAACCCCTTAAGCAGGAGGTCTTCAACAGAGGTCCAAGGAGGTACTGGAGGTTTTGGTTGATTAGACTTTTTTCATAGCCTGATAAACCAGACTAAATGTGAGATTAAATGTGTAATTTAGTCAGGCCCCGATGAAGGAGACATCAGAAGATTGTTGATGAGAACAACCTGTTGTTTTTCAAACTAGGTCTGTGCCTACTGGCTAACGCTCTGACCAATGAGCGCAACTCACTTTGATGTAAGTGCGACAGAAAGCTGGTGGGGCGATTGTAAACAAACAGCCTGTCTCTAAAACTTTGAATATGTCCGTCTTAAAAATGAATGAGGATAGAGCCTCTTCCTGTTACGTTTCAATGAAAGCCCCAAATCTAATCCTTCCAAAACTGATTCCAAAGCTGAGTCAAACGAGAACTGTTCAATAGTTGTTGCCATCTTCCTTGTTGTGCTTTCTACACCGTCGCACAGCTTTGTCGTCACAGCCTCAAAACCCCGCCCGCTTTGCATCCAGAAATTCAAAACACATCTCTGCTTTGTGATTGGCCCGCCAGTTCTAGGGCCTGGGGCGTTGATCGAGGCTAGACCACTCGCAGGCCAAAATAATTTTGGCCGCTGGTGGGAGGGGCTAGTTTACTAGGCTATTTGTTTTTTTATATTCCACCCTGCTTTTTTTTTCTTCCTCTAATTTAAATGTTTTCTGGAAATGAACTTTAAATGAA
>NW_015155672.1:0-2031 GCF_000732505.1 Cyprinodon variegatus | reverse complement strand
GTTTTTTTCCAGTGCAGCAGCCTTTTGATGGATAAAAACTGTCTCTTCTTCCTTAAAATAACGGATTCAGCCTCTTCTTTCTTCTATCTGAAGGACTCAATGTTTTTGGTGAATGAAAACAAATGTTTTTCTTGTGGAACACACTTTCCTTGTGCCAATTCAACTGTTCACTCGTTTTGTTTTTGTAATTATTGCATATTAATTTCTAACTTTTGAGGCATAAGATCAGTCAGTACTCATTAAGCACAGCGTTTCTCTTTGGAATCTCTCTTCTATCGATATTTGTCTCACCATGTAAGCTTTCCGGTTAAACGTTTTGTATAAAGTATTTAAGACATTTGTGTAAATCTCTGTTCTTTTTGCCTCACATTTGTATCATAAGTATCGTTTTTCCAACGCTTTACAAGAGGAAAAAGGCTAAATTTACATCTAAAACCAGTTCAGGCTGGATTCCAATCAGCCCACTCTTTACCAGACAAAGCTACCATACATCAGGTCTCTATAAGTTGAAATTTAGTGTATTTAGAAACATATTGTGTTTTGAAAATTAAGAAATTCATGTATGCATCTTTTTTTACCACACTTTCCTTCCACGCAACTCTCTCCCCATAACTTATCTGGAAACAGCCAGTTTATTTAGCAGTGATATCTTGGACTAATACTGAGGTTAGGATATAATTTTTCAATTAGTCTTCCATAAAAATCCTAAAAACAAAAAAATTGTATTTTGCAAGCTATTTATAATATAATTAAGGAAAAACACATTTCTGAACTAATCATTACTCAATGTGAAATTTTTAAATGATTAAATTAGTGTAATTGTTTTTCAGCCCCACCGTTTTCAGATATTTTAACAGGTATTCATTAAATATTTAGTTAATCTTACATGATTTATTTTTATTTGATATGTAACAATTATTGTTCTTAAAGAGCAAAAGGATTATTTTACTGCATGTCCCACAGGCACTGAGAAAAATACCACAAAGCTGCTGCTTGAGGTGAAGTGGTTTTTAAATTAATTGTGTTGATCCACCTCAAAAAAACTCATGCAAAAAGTGTAAGCAAAAGAGATTTGTACGGAAGAGGATTAGGGCCACTGAAAAAAAAAATTTAACTGATTTTTTTTATTTTTATTTCAGTTAAGTATGGGAAAAAAGTCAGAATTCTGACTTTAATCTCAGAATTCTGACTTTTTTATTCTCAGAATTCTTACTGAATTCTGAGTTTGAAGTCAGAATTCTGATTTTTTTCCCATACTTAACTGAAATAAAATTTAAAAATCAGTTAACTTTTTTTTATTCAGTGGCCCTAATCCTCTTCCGTAGATCTGGGAGACTTTGCACCTCTACCAAAAAAGAGAGGTTGTTTGAGGAGTGAGCCGTCAGAGAACGCAAAAGATGGCACAGTGTGGCGTGAAGAACAAGTGGGGACACATCTCCATTTCACTCCAATACAACCGTACGCCACAGATGGAGAGCTAAGCGCTAAGGCCAGACGAAGTATCCGGAGTCGCCTTCAGAGCCAGTGTTAAAAATAAATTATCTAGATCTGCTGACATAGATCTGTAGTGTTTGAAACCAGGATCTGTTTCTACCCATATTTATTTATTTATTTATTTTTTATTTATTTATCCTTTATTTAACCAGGTAATACCCATTGAGATTAAAAATCTCTTTTGCAAGGGAGACCTGGATAATCTAAAATAGTAGAGTTTAGGTAGAATAATGAATGCTCTGACTGGTTCAAAGCTGCAGCAACCTATGACCCCCGCCGTAAGCAAAGGCTCCCCTCAGGGCTGCGTCCTGAGCCCCCTGCTGTTCACTCCGACAGAGGACTGCATCCCCTGGTTCATCCCCAATCACATTGTGAAGTTTGCAGACGACACCACGATGGTGGACTACAGAGAGGAGGTGGAGCAGCTGGTGGACTGGTGCACCTATGTCTGCTTCTGTCTCCTTGAACCCCAGTCGGCCTCAGCAGATGGCCGCTCACACTGAGCCTGGTTCTGCTGGAGGTTTCTTCCTGTTAAAA